>NC_141022.1:8312500-8467500 GCF_052040795.2 Danio rerio
TTGACATGATAGCATCACACAGTTTCTGCAGATTTGTCGGCTGCACATCCATGATGTAAATCTCCTGCTCCACCACAGCCCAAAGGTGCTCTATTGGATTGAGAACTGGTGACTGTGGAGGCCATTTGAGTACAGTGAACTCATTGTCATGTTCAAGAAACCAGTCTAAGATGATTCAAGGTTTATGACATGGCACTTTATCCTGCTGGAAATAGCCATCAGAAGGGGATGGACATGGTCAGCAACAATACTCAGGTAGGCTGTTGCGTTGACACGATGCTCAATAGGTACTAAAGGGCCCAACGTGTGCCAAGGAAATACCCCCCACACCATTACACCACCACCAGAAGCTCAAAACATTTATACAAGGCAGGATGAATCCATGCTATCATGTTGTTGACGCCAAATTCTCACCCTACTGTCCGAATGTTGCAGCAGAAATCAAGACTCATCAGACCAGGCAATGTTTTTTCAATCTTTTTTTTGTGCAATTATGGTGAGCTTGTTATGAATTGTAGCCTCAGTTTCCTGTTCTTAGCTGACAGGGGTGGCAACCCGGTATGGTCTTCTGCTGCTGTAGCAGCAAGGTTCGACGTGTTGTGTGTTCAGAGATGCTCTTCTGCATACCTCAGTTGTAACGAGAGGTTATTTGAGTTATTGTTGCCTTTCTGTCAGCTCAAACCAGTCTGGCCATTGTTCTCTGACCTCTGGCATCAACAAGGCATTTGCGCCCACAGAACTGCTGCCCGCTGGATATTTTCTCTGTAAACCCTAGAGATGGTTGTGCGTGAAAATCCCAGTAGATCAGCAGTTTCCGAAATTTTCAGAGCAGCCCGTCTGGCACCAACAGCCATGCCATGTTTAAAGTCACTTAAATCTCCTTTCTTCCACATTCTGATGCTCAGTTTGAACTGCAGCAGATCAACTTGACCATGTCTACATGCCTAAATGCATTGAGTTGCTGCCATGTGATTGGCTGATTAGAAATGTGCAGTAACAAGCAGTTGGACAGGTGTACCTAATGAAGTGCCCAGTGAGTGTATTTTGATATAACATAAGCAGTGATATTTATTTTAAGAAGAAATTCATTAATATTTAAATACTTAATATTTTTATTATTATAATTTTTCTAATTAATTAGCGTAATCCACTCTTGCTGAATACAATATAATTTTTTTAAAGGGATACTTCACCCAAAAATGAAGATTTCCTCACCGTTTACTCAAGTGGTTCTAAACATTTATGAATTTCTTTCTTCTGTTAAATGTCGAAAATGTCAGCAAGCATCGACATCCATAGTTGGAACAAAAACTATGAAAGTCAATGGCTGCTGCTTTTTCGTTTGTGTATTTTTGAAGTTTGGAGTTAGATGGTGAGCAATGGATGACAGAATTATAATTTTGGGTGAACTATCCCTTTAACTTTTAAAAATACTCTTGATTGTATGTATTACTTCACTGGTGAAAAAAAAATGGGTTGCATTTTGTACAAACACAAATGTTGCAAATATGTAGGCATAGGGGAACAAGAAAATAACAAAGTTTTACCTGCGTAAAGTGTATCTGTAATATAGATGAGAGTTCAGGATTCTCCTCCATGGCATCCAGAAGCATCTTATTTATGCTTTTGTTAAAATCTCGGAGTTCTCGCAGCTCAATGTCGCGTTCTTCAAAGGTTTTCTCTGTGCTCTGTTTAGCAGAACGGATTTCCTTGGTATATTTGGCACACTGTAAGACAAGAAGAGGATGAGATTAAAGATCCAGGGGTTTTTAGAAGACAACTTGTTTTATTTCAGATAATCAATATTAATTATATCTCTCTATCCTGGCCATACATACTTATAAAAAATTTTTAGGCTAACATGAAAACTGTTTTTTAATGGATATATGTGACCATTTACCAAAAACCAGTCATAAATGTACATACTGAAAGTGTCAGTTTTAAAAAAAGAGAGAGATTTAAACATGTTAAATAAATTATCTTTCAGTCGATGTATGGTTTGATAGGATAGGAGTGAGTTTAGGTTAGACTTTGAATTATTTTGCTTTAATTGTTTAAGACATGTGAAAGACAATGTTGGAGAGAGGCTGTTTGTCCTGGTTTGTAATGCAATTCTAGCAGTGTTGTGAGTAATATTGTCTGAATTGATGGAATTGTAAATGTTGAAACGTATAGGTTTTAATCCATTATGCCTTATGGAAACGACTTGAGGGGTAATAGGTTTCATTTTCAGAATGATAATGATCCACTTAAATCCTATATAAAGAAGGGAAAAAAAACTAATGAAATAAAGACAGTCATGAAATGGCCTCCACAGTGTCCAGACCTGAATATTATAGGAACTGTATGAGATCACCCGGACAGAAAAAGAAAGATATGGCACTCTAAACCTTAAGAAGAACTCTGGAAAGTGCTAAAGGAAGCTTGAGATTACACAACATAATTTCAGAAAATAACAGAACAAGTAGAACAAAACAGTTGCCAAGGAAAGCCAAATTAAAAATAGTAATTTGCTTAAAGAGAAAATGTTGTGTTGTTGTTGTTTTTTGTACATGTTTCCTATATTTTCTGCTTGTTTTAATAAAGAGACTGATTGATTGTATATTGTGCCTAAGTCTTAGGCCAACAAAGTGGGTATAGTGCTTAGGACCAATACAGCAGGCGCCAGAAATCAGTGATTTGAGCTAAAAAAATTATGTGAAAGATTTGTTGTTACAAAAACACATTGATAAGCTTCATGAGACTGGATGATGAATAATTAATCAATTATTGTTCATTTATTATTGCTTTTTATTATTACTTAAGAAGTCAGTAAGATTATGTAACATAAGATTAATATGAAATATATACATTCAGAAGAGCGGCCAGACCTGTTTGACGGCTCTGTTGATTTTCTCCTCCTGAGAGAGGATGTCTTTGTTAAGAGAAAGCACATGTGCTTGAGTCCTCTCAATGCCCTCATTCAGGACCTTTTCCTCTTGAAGAAGACCCTCCAATGTGTTGGACATGCTCTGAAATATGTGGAAAGTGTCATTCATTTTGCTATACTATCAAATACTTGCTTTGAATTACTTGTAAGATGTCATATATAATTCAAATAATACAACAAATGACATAAATTACATAAAAAGTGTGACCCTCAACCACAAAACCAGCCATAAGTTGCACAGGTCTATTTTTGCCAGAAGTAAATGTTGATATACAGTACATTGTATGGATCAGAACTATACATTTTCGTCTATGGCGAAAATTCTTAGAATATTAAGTAAAGATCATGTTCCATGAAAATATTTTGTCAATTTTCAATTGTAAATATATCAAAACCCAACCCAAAACAAAACTTCAAAGGCGATTTTCTAAGAATTCAGATTCTTAAGACCTCAGATTCCAGATATATTCATAGTTGGGTAAATATTATATATGCAAACAAACTATACATCAATCAAAAACAGGTCATTCAGCTTATTCACATGATGATACACTTATGACTGGTTTTATGGTGCACGATCATAAATAATAATAAATTATGAAACAATCTGACTATAAATAAACACTTTCACCTTTATATCATGTTGTGAATTATGTAGGGCATGGCAAGTTTATTTATATAGCACATTTCATACACAGTGGCAATTCAAAGTGCTTTACATAAACAGGAATAAAAGAGACACGTATAAGAAAATAAAAACAAATAATAAAAAGGACTTAAAAAAAACAGATAAAAATGTTTTTAAAATAATGAAAAAGAGAAGAACATAGTAGTGCGATCTGTTGGACGCAGCACAGTGCTCATTCAGTAAAGGCACAGCTAAACTGATGTGATTTCAGTCTGGATGTGAATGTGCCTTATGTTGGAGCACATCTGATCGTTTCTGGAAGCTGATTCCAGAAGCGGGGTGCGTAGCTGCTGAGAGCTGATTCACTCTGCTTTGACTGAACTCTTGGAATTTCTAGTTTATATGATCCTAAAGATCTGAGTGATTTGTTAGGTTTGTATTCAGTCAGCATATCTGTAATGTATTGAGTTCCTAGGCCATTTAGTGATTTATAGACAAGTAATAATACTTTAAAATCTATTCTGAATGTAACTGGGAGCCACTGTAAAGACCTGAGGATAGGCATGATGTGCTCTGATTTCCTGGTTATAGTTAGAATCATGGCCACAGTGTTTTGGATGAGCGGCAGCTGTCTGACTGTCTTTTTAGGAAGGCCAGTGAGGAGGCCGTTACAGTAATCCACCCTGCTGCTGATAAAAGCATGAACAGGGGTCTCTAAGTCCTCACTGGAAACAAAGCATCTGATTCTTGCAATGTTTCTGAGATGATAGTATGCTGGTTTACTAATTGTTTTCACATGACTATTAAATGTAAATCAAAGGCGGCAAAGGCTGATGAAGAGCCGGGTGGCTCGAAACGTTACACGCTCTGTGTCAGCCTTTTTAATTTAATAAATTTGTATTTTTGGAGCCTTGGTGTTGCCGCCTTTGATTTACATTTAATTTGCACCTTTTGCGGTTTTGGCTGAGCACCCAATTAAGAGAGATGTGCGTGCTTTTGTACAGTTTTTTCATTTTTTTTGACATGACTATTGAAACTCAGATCTGACTCCAGAGTCACACCAAGATTATTGACCTTATTTTTTGTTGTTTTACCTTTAGTGCCAAGGTATAAATTCACCTTGAGAACCTCATCTCTGTTCCCAAAAGCAATGACTTCAGTTTGCTCTTTGTTTACCTGAAGAAAGTTTTGGCACATACAACTGTTAATTTCATCAATGCACTGGCAGAGGGTGTCAACGGGGCTGTAGTCATCAGGCAGTAAAGGCTAAGTAGATCTGAGTGTCATCAGCATAGCTGTGGTAGGAGATTTGGTTCTTTCTCATTATTTGGCTCAGAGGAAGCATATGAAGGTTGAACAGTAGATGTGCCAGAATTGGGCCTTGTGGGACTCTACATGTAGTAGGTGTCCACCTTGACCTATGGTTACCTATACTGACATAGTAACCTCTCCCTTCAAGGTAAAGCCTGGTTTATACTTCTGCGTCAAGTGACCGGCGTAACCAACGGCGCATGCAACGCGCGTAGCTGTGCATTTATACTTCTGCGCGCTATCTCTGTTGGTCTGCATTAACACTTTCAAAACGCTAGTTGGCAGTGAGGTGTTAATGTGTCTCTGTGTCGAGTTTATTCGCCTGTGTTTTGTTCTTTCTGAACGCTTCCGGGATGTATAAGTGGCTCAAACTAGCTCATTTTGAGGCAGGAACAAGCGGACAAGTAACAACTTTAACTACGAGCTTAACACAAAACAAAACTTTCCATCAGGAGCTCCTTCACGGGATTCCACACTTGTAAACAATTGCTCCATTGGGCTCGCGCCACTCGCACGGCTCTCGGTCCCGTCCAGACTTGTCAGCACTACCAGGCCGACCAATCACAGAGCTTGCGCTACGCGTCGTTGCGACGTGTAGTTAAATTTTTTGAGAGGTGCACGTCAGCGACGCCGACGGGCACAGCGTAAGGCTATGCGTCAGTGCCGTAGCTTACGCGTGCGCTTGATGCAGAAGTATAAATCAGCCCAACCCAGTTTTTCAGCCTATCCAGAAGTATGCTGTGATCGACAGTGTCAAATGCAGCACTGAGATCGAGCAATACCAGCACTGATAGTTTGCCTGAATCTGTATTCAGGCGGATATCATTGATTATCTTTATTCAAGCGTTCTCTGTACTGTGTAATTTGTATCCAGGAAAAGGACATGCTTTGCAACAGCTCATCCCACTTTTAAATACATTTTTACATGTTTGTGTTACACGTCCCTACTGAAAAATCAAGCTTAAACCAGCCTAGGCTGGTTGGCTGGTTTTAGCTGGTCGACCAGGCTGGTTTTAGAGGGGTTTTGGCCATTGACAGGCTGGTTTCCAGCCATTTCCAGGCTGAGAAATGACCTGCTAAAACCAGCTTGACCAGCCTAGCCAGGCTGGGAGCCCAGCCAAAACCAGCTATGTCCAGCTTAAACCAGGCTGGTCAAGCTGGCTTTAACTGAATTTACCTGGTCATTTTCCAGCCTGACCAGCTAAGACCAGGCTGGAAATAGCAAGAAACTAGCCTGGAAATGGCCAAAACCCCTCTAAAACCAGCCTGGTCGACCAGCTAAAACCAGCCAACCAGCCTAGGCTGGTTTAAGCTGGATTTTTCAGAAGGGGTAAACTAATAATGAGATTAGCTGCTCTTCAGAGGACTTTCTGAACTGATTTCTTTACTAACCAGAACCACACTAGCTTTCCTTATATGCTAAAAATGCTACAAACTGAAATATTGCTATGCATTTCATCGTTTTCCTTTATTAAATTAGCACACTTTTCTTCAATATTGCACAGCCCTATTGTAATGCATTGTACATCTGATTTTCTGGAGCACAGTTGACATCAACACAAATATTTACTTCAATGTCCTCCTGCAGTTCTTGGGTCTGCCGTCTCTTATATTTGTATTTCTCCTCGGCTGCTCGCCTCTGCTCCTCCAGCTTCAGCTTCTCCTGGTGTGCAGGACCTAAAGAATCCATACCAAAATGTGATTATATACTGTTTTATTAGACATTTTTGTATACATTGGGATACTTCACCCAATAAATCTGTCATCATTCACTCACCCTTTACTTGTCACACACCTTCTGTTGAACACAAAAGAAGATATTGTGAAGAATGTTGAAGACCAGTAACCATTGAGTTCCACAGTATTTGTTTTTCCTACTATGGAAGTCAATAGTTACAAGTTCACGACATTCTTCAAAATAACTTATTTTGTGTTCAGCAGAAAAAAAGAAACTTGTAAAGGTTTAGAACCACTAGGGTGAGTAAATTGTGAATAAAATGTCATTTTTAGGTGATCTATCACATTGATTTTGTTGTAAAATGCAATATGTCATATGTTGTTTCTACGCCAAATGAAATCTTTACAGTAGCTCTACTACAAACAAGTAACATCCTACCAGACCACTTTAAATTGAGATCTGTTGGAATGTTTTGACATAGATAAAAAGGTTTTAAGGCTGAAAATGGCTTACAGTGTTTGAGACTGGCTATAAAAGTATTTGAATGTGAATGATGTGAATGTAGTTACTGGATTCGGTGACTTTGGTCAGGGCTTTGCGGTGGGTTGAATTGCAGTTGTTGACAACTTGAAGCGTGTTCTCCAGAGCATGGATCTCTTTCTCTGTTTTTCGGATTTTGGCATCTAACTCGTCCCCCTTACGCTGCAGTTCTTCTTTCTCTTGAGCTGCCTTTAGAAGAAGTTCAGGATTTAGAAGACGTTGTAACGTATATAGAGCTGTCATGTATATTATATATACAGTAGATGGGAAAGCTGTTATTCTTCGATTGAGAAATACGCCATTTGGTTGTAATGTTTTTAAAAGGTGTCCCTTATGCTCAGCATTGCTGGATTAGTTTGAATAAAAAATACTGTTGATACTCAAAAATCATGTTTTAATGATTATCAATATATGATATAAGCTGTGTTTCAAGATTTTCTGATTGATTAAACGATTAACTGTGATTAACACTGTGATTTGTAATCAATTAAATCCATGGTTACTGAGTAAGAGGCTGATTTTCGCAATTTTCAGTTATGAAACCCGAGGCCAGCCCTGACGCCAGGATGTCATAACTGAGGGGGCATTTTAATCCCATAGGGGGGCACTAAACTTGGTGACTGATTTTGGTCCCCCTTGTTCCTTTCATTTAGGCTATTTATTTATTTAGGGTATTATTTGTAGTGTTTTGTCAATTTTAACGTAATTTTAATAATATTAATAATAATAATAATGTATATAATTTATATAATTTAAATAATATAATATAATAAATTAAAATATTAATATTAGTGTAGACTACTGTGAGACTGTGCAGTGAACTAAATATTTTTATTAGGCTACATATCCCCTAACTGAATAACTAGTGTGAAAATGACTGGCAGTTGCGTTTTTGCTAAAATTAATTTAACGGCAAATTTCTTCTGCGTTTTATTTCTTTTAGGGCTCAAGAGAGTTGTAATTAAAGAATTACTTAATAAGTTTTATCCACTAGTACAGGTTTCTCCTGTGTGAGTTTAGAGTGCGCCTCCGCCCTGGACTATTGCTTTAATTTCAAAATTTTTATAATTTATTGCTTTTTCATAATATAAAATATCTAAATGTGTTCTGAAGGTTGGAATGATGGGAGTGTTGGTAATTAATGACCAAAGAATTTTCAGTTTTGAGTGAACAATCCTTTATGAAAACTGGGGTCACACATTCTTTCTGAGGGGGCAAATGAGGGGCGCACCACAGCACACTGCCGTTTTGTTTGACTTTAGACTGTATCAATGTTCTTGGTGCTGGAGTGCATGACATCGGGGACGTTTTCCGCACAGTGTTGACATTTTTTAACAGCAGGCACACAGAATGCTGTGTAAAAAATGCAAGGTGCACCAGGCTGTTAGGCTGCAGCAACCTTCGCTGCCAATTTAACCATTTAAAAAGGTTGTTATATGTATAATGAAGTCAGAATTGTTAGCCCCCTTTTGATTTATTCTTTTTTTCTTTTTTTAAATATTTCCCAAATGGTCTATAATAGAGCAGGGAAATTTTCACAGTATGTCTGATGTTTTTTCTTCTGAAGAAACTCTTATTTGTTTTATTTCGGCTATATTAAAAGCAGTATTACATTTTTTTGTAAGTCATTTTAAGGACAAAATTATTAGCCCCTTTAAGCTATTTTTTTCGATAGTCTACAGAACAAACCATCGATATAAATTAACTTTCCTAATTACCCTAACCTGCCTAGTTAACCTAATTAAAATAGTTAAGCCTTTAAATGTCACTTTAAGCTGTGTAGAAGTGTCTTGAAAATATCTAGTCAAATATTATTTACAGTCATCATGACAAAGATAAAATAAATCAGTTATTAGAAATGAGTTATTAAAACTGTTATGTTTATAAATGTGTTAAAAAAATCTTCTTTCTGTTAAACAGATAAACAGGGGGAAAAAATAAACAGGGGTGCTAATAATTCGCGGGGGTTAATAATTCAACTGTATAAAGAAAAAGAAAAAAATAGCTAATCCCAAAATCTGAATGACTGTGTACTGAATACTGTGTATTTTACTTAAGCATTTTATTTGATTTAATTATTCAAAAGGAGCGATCCATGTCATCAGATACTATTGATTACAGATATAAGCTAATAAATCTCTCTAGAAATACGATAAATTAAAAAAATAGAAATTATATACCTGATGCACAAAATGCAGCACAGAAAAAAAACTCTCTTTTAACAAAAAGTCTATTGATACCTTTATGATAAAGTAGGCCTGGGACTTATCCTCTTCTCCCTCAGGTGGAGCCAAGGAAACACTCAGGACCTCATACCGCTTCCTCTGCTTGTCAATTTTGGACATAGCCTCATTCACCGCAGCACTGAATGCAGGAAAAAATCAATGCAGGAATCAAACAGATGACACGACATCAGTGTTGATACTTTTCTACTTTATAGTTTATTTTTATAAACAGCAAATATATACATTTATATAACATTCACAAAATATGTAAATTCATTTAGAACCTTTAAGAATGACGCATGGCGCATGGTCTAAAAGGGTTGAGTTTATTTTCTTAATGAGTTATAGGTGTGTTTTGAGAATAAACCAATTAGAGTCTCATCTCCCATTCCCTTTAAGAGTCAGCTGTGTCGCGCCAAAAGCGCATTCGATATTTACAGGACGTAAAGTAAGTCTAAGTGGAAAAACTAAGCATTTTACTAGCAAACAGTTAACAGTTTACAGTTTTTTGTTTTGTTTTTTACAGAAAACTGTTGAACAGAGCATCTACTGCGTGAGAATGAGAGATAATCGATCTACTTTCACTTTCGCTCTTGAATAGGGAAACCTTTACGCACAGACATCAATTAGTCTATAATTAATTAATTTTGTTTGTTAAGCGCAAATATTAGTTTCAAAACTATTTCTAAATTCAGTTCTAATTTCCAGCAAACAAATAAATGAACAATAATAACGAAGTGTGCTCAAAAACCTGAGTTATATCCTAAAACATGCTGTGCCCCATATGGTCCAAAACCTGACAGGTGGGCAAATCTAAGCTTGTTTTTAATAAAACAAAAATAAATATGGATATAATAAATAATACTGCTAATAATAATAACATTATACAAAAGCAAATTGTTATGAATGAACTGAAAAAGCCTCCCGAGAAGAAGACATAAAAGCAGTAATTTTTCATATTTATGTGTGCTAGAAAATAATATGTTTTGTAATATTTTAATCCTTTATATTTATATCCTATATCTATTCTTATTATATCCTATATATATCCTTAATATTTACATTTTTTCATATGTAAAGATATTTGCCTATTGCTCTCTTGTGCATGTATTAAGCAGTGCGTAAGCGAGGTGCAACTCTGCGCTGGAGTTTAGACCGGGTTTGTTTTGGTCTAATGAAAAATCTATTTTAGTTTCTCAAAATAGCAACGCGCCAGCAGTGCGCCTCAGAACGCCTTCCTTTTTAGACCAGAACACCTATGGGCGCACATATGAGCGCTAATGCATTTGCTATTTAAATAGCGTAGCGCACCGCCTCAAAACGACTCTTGCGCCAAGCTGAAACTAGCAAAAGACTATTGCGCCGCGTCTTGCGCCACATTGCGCCGGGTGTATGATAGGGCCCAGAATGTCATGGGCAGGGATGGTTGAGAACCACTGCTGTCTTTCCCATGCCGCTGTTTGGCGAGTGTGTTTCCCTGTCTATACATTTGACACACTGTCAGATTCTGTTCAGGATTCGTTTAGGGAATGTTTTGTTATGTGTCTGCAGTATCATAAGCGAAGTATCAAAATCCCACGGATTTCCTGAAATAAACTTTGCATTTCGGGATAATACCATGCAGATCTTTAATAAGGAAGTGAACTTTCCTTCCTCTCCATGCAGTGGATTGGATGAACAAAATATTTCCTCTTTATTATGTTTTTTGAAAATAAGAGGAGAACAATGCATCAAAGTTTGAACTGACTCCAAATCGTGTAGCTTTTTCACAATAGATTAATTAATACGCATCAAGGTTTTTGATGACAAATTGACAAATTGACAAATGACAAATTGTTAGGATAAAAAGAAAGCATACACTACCTGACAAAAGTCTTGTTGTCGATCGCAGTTATAAAAGCAACAAATAATAACTTTACTTTGAGTTGATTAATTTAGATTTGGTGACTGATTTTGGTCCCTCTTGTTCCTTTCATTTATTTATTAGGCTATTTATTCACATTTATTATTACTTTGCATTACCTAAGTAAGGTATAAGTTTAGCGTTTTGTCAAATTTTGCTTAATTTTAATAATATTAATAATAATAATGAATATAATATATTAAAATATTAATAATAGTGTAGACTACTGTGGGACTGTGCAGTGAACTAAACATTTTATTAGGCTATACAGATCCCCTAACTGAATAACTAATGTGAAGATGACTGGCAGTTGTGTTTTTGCTCAAATTAATTTAACTGTAAATTTCTTCTGCGTTTTATTTCTTTTAGGGTTCAAGAGAGTTGTATTTAAAGAATTAGTTAATAAGTCTTATTCACTTGTCCAGTTCTCTCCTGTGTGAGTTTAGAGTGTGCCTCTGTCGCTGCCAGTTGTAAAAGCAACAAATAATAACTTGACTTTGAGTTGATCATTTGGAAAAGTGGCAGAAGCTCGATTTTTCTGATAAATCATTTGTTGAGCTGCATCCCAATCATCACTAATACTGCAGAAGACCTATTGGAACCCGCATGGACCCAAGATTCTCAAAGTTAACAGTCCAGTTTGTTTACAAACCACAGGAGAGGGCAAATTCTTCAGCAGGATAGCCCTCCTTCTCATACTTCAGCCTCCATTTCAAAGTTCCTAAAAGCAAAAAAAGTCAAGGATTGGCCAGCCCAGTCCCTAGATATAAACATTATTGAGCATGTCTGGAGTAAGATGAAGGAGGAAGCATTAAAGATGAATCCAAAGAATCTTGATGAACTCTGAGAGTCCTGCAAGAACGCTATTTTTGCCATTCCAGATGACTCCAAGTAAGTTATTAAAGATTATTAATAACTTATTTGAGTCATTGCAGAGATGTATGGATGCAGTCCTCCAAGCTCATAGGAGTCTTACACAATATTTTACACAATATTTTTCCACTGAACCATGACTTTATATTCTATACTGTACTTTATTTCTGTTACGTGACAAGACCTTACTGTCCTAATTAAATAATTAAAAATCATTTTATATTTGGTAAAATAAGCGTAATCAAAATCATCTCTTTTCCATTCATATAAGCCACTTCTGATACCAAACGATTAGCTGGAAGTCAAGTTATTATTTGTTCCCTGCTGAAAAATCCAGCTTAAACCAGCCTAGGCTGGTTGGCTGGTTTTAGCTGGTTGACCAGCCTGGTTTTATAGGGGTTTTGGCCATTTCCAGGCTGGTTTCCAGCCATTTCCAGCCTGGTTTTAGCTGGTCTGGCTGGAAAATGACCAGCTAAATCCAGCTAAAACCATCTTGACCAGCCTGATTTAAGCTGGACATAGCTGGTTTTGGCTGGGCTCTCATCCTGGCTAGGCTGATCAAGCTGGTTTTAGCTGGTCATCTCCCAGCCTGACCAGCTAAGACCAGGCTGGAAATGGCTGGAAACCAGCCTGGAAATAGCCAAAACCCCTCTAAAACCAGCCTGGTTGACCAGCTAAAACCAGCCAACCAGCCTAGGCTGGTTTAAGCAGTTTTTTTCTGTAGGGTTGTTCCTAAAACTTGGATAAGTGACAAGACTTTGGTCAGGTAGTGTATAAAAATATCAGATTTCAGTGTGTAAACACATTTACTCTGATTCATACTACCATGACATGTTTTGATTAGTTGAATTGTTTCGAATAAGTCCCATAGGATGTTGTGAAAACGATATCTCAGCATCATCAAAGTAATTTTTTGTTGTGAATGCTCGCCCTCTAGTGGCGAAAATTGAACAGTGCCTTAAATCTCCCTGCGCTTTCACCTGAGTCCTTGTCTTTCCTGTTCAGTGAGCTTGACCTGTTTATTGAGCATCTCTCTGTGCACATGGATCTCCTCCTCTCTCTCTTTCATGGCTGTTTGCAGCTGCAGACGCCTCTTCTCCAGGGTCAGCACTCCATCTGCTCGGTCATACAGCAGATTCCTCAACCGCTGTACTTCCATCTTCAGGAGACCCTTCTCCACCATACTGTCCTGCGTGTGTTTTCAAATGCATTTTACTGTTCTCTCCCGTCATTATCATCCACAATACATCTATAAATTATTAGTTGGTATTAAAATGATCTTTTAAGAAATCTGATGTATGATGTGAAACGGGTCCCTGCTGAAAAATCCAGCTTAAACCAGCCTAGGCTGGTTTTAGCTGGTTTTAGCTGGTTGACCAGGCTGGTTTTAGAGGGGTTTTGGCCATTTCCAGGCTGGTTTCCAGCTATTTCCAGCCTGATTTTAGCTGGTCTGGCTGGAAAATGACCAGCTAAATCCAGCTAAAACCATCTTGACCAGCCTGATTTAAGCTGGACATAGCTGGCTTTGGCTGGGCTCCCATCCTGGCTAGGCTGGTCAAGCTGGTTTTAGCTGGTCATCTCCCAGCCTGACCAGCTAAGACCAGGCTGGAAATGGCTGGAAACCAGCCTGGAAATGGCCAAAACCCCTCTAAAACCAGCCTGGTCGACCAGCTCAAACCAGCCAACCAGCCTAGGCTGGTTTAAGCTGGTTTTTTCGGTAGGGGTAACCGAAGACATTAAGAGATTATTTGAATATTTAATAAACAAGCAATGTGTACACCGTAAAACCCCAAAAGTTAAGGTAACTCAAACCATTTGAGGAAAACAATTGCCACAAACCATTAAAATTCCAAAACTAATCTATATGAGTACTGTGAACTTACTCCCTTTAAGTTAAAGGTGCATATCTGCCAAAATAAGTTAGCATATTAGCTTTGGACGGCAGGAGAATGACTGTCGCAACACGATAACAGACAACCCACTAGTTCCCCACATAGCAAAATATCTCTGGCCCAGCTCTGGCCCACACAACCAGCTGTTGCTTGGCCCACATGCGACAGAGAATTATGGTACATGACTGGACCAAGTCTGGCTTCCAAACAAGGGCCAAACATGGACCATATCTGGGCCAAGTCTCAGCCAATTTAATAGCCCATAACTGTGCCTGAACTGGGCCTGATATGTTGGTGTGTCATAACTGCAATGAAATTGATAAACCCATAAAGCTTTGCCTTTTAGGTGCGCTGTGGGTGTGCTTTTTCTCGAATCGACCTGATTGGTAGATTTTTTTTTTTCCTTTATTCAAAAATAATAAAATGTATTTTAAATGTGGGTCAAAATAGGCAAAACTTACATGGCCCACATATCCATTGTTAGCATCAGGGCCAAATACTACATTTGATATCTGGCCCAAGTATTGTGTGCCGCCTTGAAGACAGTGCCACCTCTGCCAAATCCAGGTCATGCTTGGCCCACATGCTGTATGCCAGTGCCGGATAAATGCCTGCTGTGCCAGATTTAAGCCAAATTTGAGCTAGAATTCTTCACTACCTGGGTCATGTCTTTCGCCAGTCAGAAGTGTAGCGGTTGGTCTGCGGCGTGTAGGAATTTCACTTATTACTAAGCCACACTTACATGCTATTTCAGAGCAAATATTCAGAGTAGCATGGTAAACAATATCGGGAGTGCGTCACAGGCTGTCATTGTTCAGAAAATGACCCAATTTGAATATAAAAGCAACTAAATCTACGTTATCGATGCTGTAAAAGGACCAAATGAAACTAAAAATAGTCACATGAATCCTTCAGCGGGAGATTTCAGGGGCTCAACAACACGTCTGTGCATATAACCCATTTGTAACAACAACATCTGCATCAACTCTGCGTGAAGCTACAATAGTTTTAAAACAGAACATTACCTGTCATACAGAAATACTTCAGCCATGGTGTCGTCCTTCCTCCAGTATTTATTCAGGAGTTTAAAAAGTTTCAATTCAGCATTTGATTTTGCCGCGACTGTGACTGTCTCGTGTCCACGTGTCGTGAACATGTGGCGCTCATGCAGGCGTTCACACGTGTTACGGTTGCTGTATATTGGTGGGATTTTTGCCTCCCGTTCTCTCTCTCTTTTTCTCTCTCTCTTTCTCTCTCCCCATCTCTACCTGTCGTATACTCTAGGTCCGCCTTCATGGAAACCGATTGGACAGTAGACCAGTCACTCATCATTGGGTGACTTGGCGCTGTCACATATAAAGACGCCAGGGAGAGCGGATGACAGCGCGCTTTTCCTTTGATCCCGTTTTTGCCGACATGATTTTGTTTTATTCGTTAATTTTGATTAACTTTTGTTTGGATAAAATTATTTTGTATTATTTCTGCCCATTTTGAACTACTTTGTGATTTTTGTACATCCTATTTTCGATTGTTTGTTTGTTACTTTTGGTACAACTCTTACCTGGCAAACAAAAAGAGATTATTGAGAGTTGACTTTGTCCTCAAAGTAAGGTGGACAGGGAAGATGTCGTACGACTTCCATCTTACATACACGTAGTCAATCCATTGTTTAAAACACCAGGTAAGAAGTGAATGCCACTTATGTATTTGTTTTGTTTTAGTTCAGAATAGGTAAGATTACGGCGCTCGGCGCTGCAGATTTTTAATTTCTTTTTCTTTTCATGTTTCTAGCGAGGTAAGGGGTTTGCTTATGAGTTACAATTGTTTTGTTATATTTATTTCTTTGATATGGCTTCACTAGCGTCCCCTTACTCTTGAGTTGACCTAATTTTGTTTGATACTTTGTTTAATTTGTTACTTTATTATTGTAAATATTTTTCTTATTGTATATATATTTGGGCATTATTCTGATTTCACGTTTTGTACATTAAATCACTTTTGGTGGCAGTTTTGTTGTTTGTGTATTTTACTTTCACCCATCATCTTGTAAAAGTACCACACCTTTTAAATGTTATTACTTTTACCCTAGACTAACATCAAAGAGGTTATAACACATGCTAATGATGGATTCTCATTTGCTGACAGACAGTTTGAGCTACTTATCGGAGTTATGAGAGATGTCGGCCTGACATTATTTAATTGGATAAACATTTTTTTTGTTTTATGCCTTACCCAGAATATAAAAATACACAAATACATTTAGATTGTTTACTGTAATCATTACTATTGGACTGTGAAGAGACTTCCGACTAGCACAACAAAACATGTTTCCGAAGACAATCACCTACTGCACCTTTAAAGTAATGAGGTATTTAATTTAACTCATTACCTTCAACACTTGAGTTAAAAAAAAATTTCAAATGAGTTGAATTAACTTTCAGGTAATTTTGAGTTAACTACACTCATTTCATTTTATAAAGTTGACAGTTGGGTTTTACAGTGTAGAATTCAAGTCATTCACCTGTTTTTTGAGCCTGCTTTTTTTCCTCTCTTTTTCAGAGGTCTCAATGAAGAGTTCCACCTCCTGGATCTTAGTGCTCAAGTTTGTCTTCTCTGCTCCGATCTTCTCGGTGTCTTTCTTAATGCAGCGAATATCATCCTGTGAACAAATGAATCATTAAAACACCCCATACAAAAACAGGAGAATGCTTTAGACCAAAATAAGGACGAGGCATTGTGTGTTTAGTTGGAAGACATACACTAAATTAGCATTGAGTGTCACATTATTTTATATATATGAAAAATCTTGTTAGGCATATTTGAACAAGAATCAATTGATGACAGATCAAAAAAAGTTAATTAAGAATCACAATTATAATTTAGCCTATATTTTATCCACAACACAACTTGGGAGCAAACTTTCATCTCATTTTATTTACTAACTTCTTCTAATAATGATAATAATTAATAATTCCTTTGATATAGCGCTTTTCTAGATACTCAAAGCACATTACACATTGGGGGGAATCTCCTCATCCACCACCAGTGTGCATCATCCGCCTGGATGATGCAACGCCAGCCATTTTGTGCCAGAATGCACACCAGCAGATAGGTGGAGAGGAGACAGAGTGATGAAGCCAATTGTGATATGGGCAGGGCTTCATTTGTGCTGGAACACCTCTGAAATCTGATCCGGCACCTCATTTTACAGATCCCCGCTCTTCACTTTCTTCAGCGACTCCCCAAACCTCTTCGTCTTCGATCCCCGTACAAACTCTTGTCTTTGGCATGCAAACACATCTCCATTAACTTCCACCCCCCACCCCGCTCTTCACTTTTGTCCGCGACAGGGCAGGATGCCGGGGTTAAACCCTTACTCTTTTCCCATCCTGGGAATTTAATAACCACAGAGAGCCAGGACCTCGGTTTAAGGTCTCATCCGAAAGATTTATCTAGCTAAAATAAATCTCACATCAGTTTAAAGAAATTTATTTCTCAATATATTTATTTATCATATTTATGAATTACTCAATTTGTTCTAAAACTTTTTGACAACTGAAGTATTAGTTTGTATATGTGTATTTCAGAGTACATCATGCTTTTTGTGTGTGTGTGGTGTGTGAGCGTCAGGCATTGACACAAGCTGTGGAGCAGAGCAGAGCTCATTAATATTCACGACCCTTCCAAATATGGTCAAAACCAAGCTTTTCAGTTTAGGGGTAATTCCTGTGCTTATAAATAAGCATATAAAGCTGTTTCTGGATAATTTTTGCATTTACCTACCTACTATGTAGATTTCAGAGAACAATTTAACATTTTGAAGAAGTGCACTCTCTAATAAGGGCTCCTATGACTTAGTGTGATCACTTAGATATTTTAGCAAGTACAAACTACATCAAATGATTCACAGTGCAGCTGTGAGAAATCAATGTCCCAACCCTAACCCACAGTCTCACCTGCAGTTTCTTCAGCTGTTTGTTGAGGTTGGCAGCGGTCTTCTTCTTCTCCTCTAGAGATGCAGCCAGATCTGCGACCTTCTTCTCCAGCGCTTTCTTCTCCTCTGTGTTCACCTTCCCTTGCAAGTGTAAAGTCTTCCTCTCCAGCATCTGAATCTGAAAGTCCTGGACCGAACAAAAGACCAACACTTGGGTCAACTGTCTTTCAGTAAGCACAAAGTTTCAGTAAGTCAAGTTTAAGACTTTTTAACACCATTATGAATGAAATTTCACAAAGTTTTACTTGCCCTTTACAAAAATATCAAATGTAGTTATTTGTTACCCACATATTCGTAGTCGTTTATACACTCGCCGGCCACTTTATTAGGTATACCTTATTAGCACCGCATTGATCCCCTTTTGCGTTTAGGACTGCCTTAATCCTTCGTGGCATAGATTCAGCAAGGTACTGGGAATATTCCTCAGAGATTTTGCTCAATATTGACATGATAGCATCATGCAGTTTTAAGCTAATGTTATAGTAAATAAGAGACTTGATGTTTTTTATTAATTAATTGATTTATTATTTTTATATATACATTTTTTATTATTAATAATAATTAATTTGTTTATATGCCGATGCAGTGGCGCAGTAGGTAGTGCTGTCGCCTCACAGCAAGAAGGTCGCTGGGTCGCTGGTTCGATCCTCAGCTTAGTTGGCGTTTCTATATGGAGTTTGCATGTTCTCCCTGCGTTCGCGTGGGTTTCCTCCGGGTGCTCCGGTTTCCCCCACAGTCCAAAGACATGCAGTACAGGTGAATTGGGTAGGCTAAATTGTCCATAGTGTATAAGTGTGTGTGTATGTGTGTGTGGATCTCCCCCAGAGATGGGTTGCGGCTGGAAGGGCATCCACTGTGTAAAAACTTGCTGGATAAGTTGGCGGTTCATTCCACTGTGGCGACCCTGGATTAATAAAGGGACTAAGCCAACAAGAAAATTAATGAATAAATAATTTGTTTATTTTTTTTATATTATTTGTTTATTGTTTTATTTTTTTCCATCTGTATGCAGGTAATCTCTAATGTTATGTACTTATGTGTCTAATGTGGTATTAAATTAGTATTTATGTATATATAAATTTACTTCTCTTGTTTTGTTAATTGAGTTAATGAACAAGGGGTTAGGGGATGGGATTAACGAGGGGCTATATATTGCTGTTTACCTCTCTCTTAATGTTTAATTTCATTTTGTCAAACAAAAGACCAATAAAAAGATTGGAAATAAATAAGAAACTTAAACCATATTGGTAAACTGAGTTACCTTTTGATTTTTGAGATGTATTGTTGGATTAATTGTGATTGGAATAGTGTTGGTCTGATTTGGAAAGTTTACATGGACATTGGAAAAATAAGAAAATGATGTAAAACCTCTAACACAACATTCAGTGAACTAAAGCATTAAATTTTAAGGCCTAAATTTAGTTTTTAAAACTTAAGACATGTAAAGACTTTTTAAGACCAAACGGATGCCCTGAAACAACAATCCAGCTTTGGTGTTGAATATTTCAATGACTATTTGTTGACATGGAATAGCTGCAATGCCTGGTTGGAGATGATCATCTGCTGCTGGAGGAAGTTCTGGTCCAGCTTGCGGAGTTTATTGTCTAGGTTGGACAGAGCGGTCCGGGTGGCACAGATCTCAGCCGTGACGTTCTTCTCTTTATCACGCAATGCCTGCACCTCCTGACTCTTCTTGAACAAGAGCTCTTTCTGACGAAGCAGCTGAGAATCAATCTCCTGCACACATGGAGTAAGAAAAAAAGTTGAATACACTATATCGAAATATTAAAATGTTGACTTAAAATTCAAGTAAATACGTTACATTTAAAGTGTTAAACATTGCAAGCTTCTGCAGTAAACCATTTTTAACATTCTAGCTTTACGTAATGAAGGATGCATTTCTGCTTTATTGGATAACTTGGGAGTTAAAGGGAACACATATTAACTATTTCATCAACAAAAATTCTTTAAAAAATAGCTAGAGATTATGTTCAACAGTAGGAGTTGAACTTGTGTACAGTCCGATTTACTTATTATGAATAATAATAATATTAATAATAATAATAAGATAAGATTTGGTCGATACTGCATTTTTAAAGGGATAATTCACTCAAAAATGGAAATTTACTCACTATTTACTTGTCCACAAGTGTTTCAGAAGCTTCATAAGTTTTTTAACAGTAAAGAGCTGAAAGCTGAAAACCAGTAACCATTGACTTCCATAGTAGGAAAAATAAATACTATAGAAGTCAATGGTTACAGGTTTCCATCATTTTTATAAATATCTTATAAAGTCAAAATGATTTGGAACAAGAGAAAGGGTGAATAAATTATGACAGAATTTTCAGTTTTTGGGGAAATCATCCCTTTAATTCTGCATGCTCATCTAAAGTTAAAGTTAATATTTTTACATTATAATTGACTTTTACTCCTACTGTTGAACATAATCTCTAGCAAGTGTCTAAATTACACTTTTCATATTATTGTTTCTTACATTTCTACTATTTCCAGTGTTCTGAGAACAGTTTGTTTGTTCTGTTGAACACAAAAGAAGATATTTTGAAGAATGTTGGAAATCTGTGACCATTGACACCCATAACAGGAAAAACAAATACTATGGATGTTAATGGTTACAGGATTACAAGATTCTTAAAAAAATATCTCTTTTGTGTTCAACACAACAACAAAAAAACTCAAACAAGTTTGAAACAAGTAAATAGTGAGAAAATGATGGCAGAATTTAAATTTTGGGGTGAACTATCCCTTTAAAAAATAGTAGTTTTAGTACAATCCCATTTATTTATTATGAATAATAATAATAAGATAAGATTTAGTCGATCCTGCATTTTTAAAGGGATAATTCACTCAAAAATGGAAATTTACTCACTATTTATTTACCCTCAAGTGTTTCCAAAGCTTCATGAGTTTCGAACAGTAAAGAGCTGAAAGCTGAAACCCAGTAACCATTGACTTCCAAAGTAGGAAAAATAAATACTATCAATTTTGGGATGAACTATCCCTTTAATATCATTGTAAATTAAAGCTATTAAAAGTTTTTTTTTTTTTACTAACTGAAACAAATACAAATACATGTAAAAATTAGTCTGGAAGGGCATCTGTTCCATTGAAAAAAGTCAGAGTTATTGGTGGTTCATTGCCCTGATTAATCAGGGACTAAGCCGAAAGATAGTGAGCAAGTAAGTGAAAATTCGAATAGCTATTTTGGCAACTAACTACAATTAATTAATTAATTAATTAATTAAACAAGCAAATATAAATATTAGGGATGCTCCGATTGATCGACTGAAGATTGATATCGACCGATAATCACATTTTCCGACTTGATCGATAAGGGCTTACCTGGTCGATCACATGAACCGATCGTAAGTGTTAGTTTACGAGTTTACAAGCAGAGGAAGATGCATTTTAACTTCTTTTGCATCAAATATACACTCCAAACTTTTTCTTCGTTGAGGCCTGTTGCATTATTCTTCCATCATTTGCGATGTTTCCAAATAGCATTAAGTCAGTTTTCTTACCAAATTTTGTATCAGTTTAATCTATTATTTTCTGTAAAGCTGTTTCGGACCATGACTTGTCCGCACTAAATGGTAATAATAGATGTGTTTAAGGAATTATATGCAACATCATTTATTATTTTAGGAAAGGAGAACGTTTGAGCTGTGAAGTGAAATGAGTAGAAGCCAAACTGACTTTGATGTTCTGCTCTTGTTCTCTGAGCAGCTGCTCCATCTGTGCTGCTTGCTCTTCACCATTCAGCACCGCCTCCGTCACCATCCGCAGCTTCTCCTCCAGAGCAGCATTATGCAGCTGTGCCTCTTCAACTCTACAAGAAAACAACTGGATATTTTACAACATTTTACATATGTGCATATTTGTGTTTCGTAATGCGTGTAGTGTAGTTTACAATGATTGTATATATGTATATAAGTATAGGGGAAAAATTGAGAAAAAACATGACAAAAAGAGACTGCTTGACTGTGAGCTGTAAGACTAGTAAAGTAAAGTAAAGTAAAGTAAGAGTAAAGTTCTGAAAAACAAAGGAAGCATTACTTTGTTGTTTTGTCCTGAATGTCTTTTTTCATGCTGGATAACTGAGATCTGCTGGTCTCCACATCTGTGGCGGTTCGGTCTACAGTTCCCTTCAGAACCTCCACCTGAAAGCAAAATACCACATTTGATTTGTTTTGTCAAGTATTCAAGCCATGTTTTTCTTTAACCTTTTCATGCATGGTGTCTACATTTGTGGACAGTTAAAAAAACTGAATTTAAGGGTCATTAATCATGGTAATTGTCTCCAAACCACTTGAGGGCAGTGTCAGTAGACTGTCAGCAGTATTGTCACAGTGGCTACTCTCTTGTATTCCTGTTATTCTTTGCTTGGGTAAAGTCTAGATCGGATATGCGGCCGTATGCACATTAATATAGCAGCATTTTTTTATGAAACTGTATAACAAAATTGTATATTTTTACAGATCTGTGACGGTTGGGTTTAGAGTTGGGGTGGGAATAGGGGTTAAAAAATATGATTTATTGGGTAATTTAATAGATAACATAAATAATACTCGGTACAACTACTGTTTTAACGTTACTGTGACGATTGGGTTTAGGATTGGGGTGGGGTTAGACGTTGATAAAAAAACAATAAATGTGAAATATAATAAATAATAGAAATAATGCTCATTAACTTCCGGCCGCAAACGTATCCGATCTAGCGACAACCCTTTGCTTGATGACATCAATCATCCAAGATGCCCGACAGGGATGGCCGTGTGCTAAATGCCTCAGCATATCTGTGAAAAACATTTATTCAAGGAGGTCAATTGAAGTAAAAAAATATCAGTATGTACAGTTAGGTATGATGAATATGTTAGTAATTTATAAAATAAAATGTAGGGTAAAAGGTAGTTTTTATTCACCAAAAACCAACTGTCCACGTATGTGGACGTCATGCAACGGAGGAGTCAGCTTGCGTTAAAGTCCATTTTTTCTGTAACCTGCAACTATATCTATTCAGTTTTTTCAAAGATGCTGTAAATTGTCTTATATTGTAATAAAACAGACATTTAACAAATATATCAACATAAATAGACATTTAAAATTACATGTTACATATGCCCTTTGTCCTGACTGCTTTGAGGGCTTTCACACGAAATTAGAATAATTGCTTGCATGCTCTAAAGAAACTATTTTCAACTAAAAAGACTGAAATAATAAGTTGTTACAATCAGCAGTGAATGTTTTCCATGATTTAACCATACTGTAAATGTTTCTGCACATATATATATATATATATATATATATATATATATATATATATATATATATATATATATATATATATATATATATATATATATATATATAGGGCGAGGCAGTGGCGTAGTAGGTAGTGCTGTCGCCTCACAGCAAGAAGGTCGCTGAGTCGAACCTTGGCTCAGTTGTCGTTTCTGTGTGGAGTTTGCATGTTCTCCCTGCGTTCGCGTGGGTTTCCTCCGGGTGCTCCGGTTTCCCCCACAGTCCAAAGACATGCGGTACAGGTGAATTGGGTAGGCTAAATTGTCCGTACTGTATGAGTGTGTGTGTGGATGTTTCCCAGAGATGGGTTGCGGCTGGAAGGGCATCCGCTGCGTAAAAACTTGCTGGATAAGTTGGCGGTTCATTCCACTGTGGCGACCCCGGATTAATAAAGGGACTAAACCGACAAGAAAATGAATGAATGAATATATATATATAACTACTGGTATTATTATTCCAACATTATGTGTTTTATTGTTATTATATTGTGCTATTATTGTTTATAATAAATGAAATAAATAAATGTTTTTCATTTTTGCTACATGGTGTCCTGGTATGTGGACAGTTAATAAATTTTTTAATGAAATAAAATTATGTAAAAATGAAAATGGTTTTTAATTTTAGTGTCATGTTAAAGCTACAAAAATGACAATAAACTAATAATGTTTTTCATAATTCAAGCATGAAAGGGTTAATGCTTAATTGATGCATTATTTTGTACCCTTAAAATAGTGTTACCTTTAGAATTGTATGCTCTTAAAGTTGTGGATTTACTTTCCCTTGCATCGAAAATGGTATTGAAAAATGGTATTTTTAGTAGGAGGTGTGCTTCCCTCCCTCCAGGACATTTACACCAGGCGGTGCATAAGGAGAGCCAAGAGAATCATCAGCGACTCCAGCCACCCAAGCCATAGACTTTTCTCTCTGCTACCCTCAGGCAGACGGTTCTGCAGCATCCAGTCACGCACCAGCCGGCTGAGGGAAAATTTCTTCCCTCAGGCCCCGTTTACACTAGTGCCTTTTAGTTTTAAAACGGCGCTTTAGATCAAAAACGATCCGCGTCCACACTAGCGTTTCACCTAGTGTCTCTGAACATATCTCCGTCCAATCTACGCCACCAAAAATGTATATCACGTGACCATTCGCGCACTCTGGGCATGCGCGTTCTAGTATAAAAAGAAAGCATGCGTCTCGCTCGGCATTTGGTTATTGTTAGTCAACAAACACCGGTTGAACATTAAACGCGATGGCAAAGAAAGCAAGAGAGGTATTTTTGTGGACAGACGACGAGGTCGAGTTGTTACTAAACGTAACAAATGAATAACTGCACAATGGCGCCTAAAACAGACAAAAGTGCAAACAAAGCTCCCATTTTTGTGCCCATGTTGTTGTTTACAGTACTGTCTTCCGGTAGCGTTAAAGCCATGTGTTATAGTCATGTGATAGGGGCTTGACGAATAAGGGAAGGATACGCAATGACACAAAAGCCCCACTTAGGTAGCAAATCTCAGCAGTCCCGCCTCCGTTTTCAGATGTCTCCGTTTTTCCTCATCCATACTGAGACGGAGCAGCAGCGTTTTAGAATGAAAACGGCCTCTCCAGCGTTTTTGAAACGCTCCGTTTTCAGCGCTCGAAAACTCCGGCGTAGTGTGGACGGATGGCATAACCGTAGCAAAACCTATGCGTTTTAAAACGAAAACGCAATAGTGTAAACGGGCCTCAGACTATCAGGCTGATAAACACTTAACACACCTTACACAGACTCTCCCATACCCTCACTGCACAACATCAATATGTAGCATGCACTGCACTTTAACCAATCCATACTTAAAACAATACTGCCTACAACTATGTGGACACCTATTCATTGTACATATCGCTGTCATTTTCACGTTATCGTTGTATTTGCATTGTCTGTATTTTGCTCTGTTACTTTATTTGCACTGTCTGGAGCCATCACCTAAGCTTTTGACTCATCATAGCACACGTGCTGCTGATGATGTGACAATAAAAGTGATTTGATTTGATATCATATCAAAGTTACATTTACATTTAGTCATTTAGCAGAAGCTTTTGTCCAAATCGACAGCGTATCTGGTGTAAACGTGCAAACCTGGTGTAAGTGTCGGTTAAAATGTCAGAGAGATGAAAGAATATGTTTTCTACAGGTGGTTTACCAATCCCACTCACCTGTGTGAAGCACACTGAGAATTTATAATGTTTTAATATTGATAGTGTAGTGACAACCCTATTGTAAGTTAGAAACTACAACATCATGACAACACCTCATCCTGCAGTCGCCTTTGGTTCTTCTCCTCTTCCTGAAGCTGTTGCCTGAGTCGAAATGCTTGACGCTCAACAGTGCCTATATTCCTCTCAAGCTCCTTATTGTTCTCTATCTCACGCTCCAAGAAGTCCTTCCTCTCCTTGATCAAATCATTCTTCTCTCTTATTGTTTGGTTCAACTCTGCCAGCATCTAGAAAATCAAGTGTTTTACATTCAAAAAGTTAAATAAATTCTTCTGAAATAAAGGATAGAGATGGTTATCTGATAATAAAAATGGCAAAGTCAAAAACATGAATATATCTACAGAAAAAAACTGCATTTATTGACTTGTATTATTAAAAGAGCGCCCTCTTCAGTTTACCATGGCACACTGCTGTATATCCTGGTCTCTTTTCCTCATTTGTTCAATGGTGTTCTCCCACTGGCTGATCAGTTCTTGTCTTTCCATGTGAGCCTGACGAAAGCTCTCAGCTGTCTTGTCCAAAGCTATCTACATCCGGAAATACGAAGTACGAAATACTAGATCAATGTCTATTAGACTAAAGAGACATTTAAATCCTAAAAATGTCAAAAATTATCCCTTACCTGTGATGTAACAGTCTCAGTAAGTTCATTGTCCAAAGTTTTTCTCTTCTGGTTGGATTCAAGAGTCAGCTTCTCAATGTTCAGAGTCAACTCCTGATTCGAAAGACAGCAGAAATTATTTTGATCAAGACATAGCAGTTGTTTAGTAAAAATAAATTAATTAATTAAATAAATAAATCGTATCTAGGTATTTAGAGTTTTAAATATATCTGCGTACATGTGAAGTTTTTAATTGAAATGAAAAGCTAAAATACATCAACTAAATTAACTTCAGAATGTTATTTAAACTATAATATTATACCAATGATAAATAAATAAAACTGATAGATTATTATTTACTAGGCATGTACCAATATTGTAAATACCGTCATACCGCAATAGTAATTTTTTTTTAATATTACCTTAGGTGCACGACTCAAAACTATATTTCTGAGAAAAGTTTGCTTAGGCGAATGAAGCGAACGGGAGGTAGCGGGAACTACAATTCCCATCAGCCTAGGCATAGCCATCATCCTTTGCGGTCTGTTGTCACTACAGATCCAGTAATGCGGAAATGGAGGGTGCTGCTAGTAGCGGGGAAGAAAAAGAGCTGGAAATGATCGAACCTAAAGCGGGTTTTAAATCGGATGTGTGGAAGCATTTCGGTTTCTTTCTAAAAAGATACGAAAAAGGAGAAAAGGTGACAGATAAAGAAAAAAACAACATGCAGGCACTGCCAGACTGTCGTGAAATATAAGTCGGGGAATACTACTAAAAACAGTCATGGGGACTGCAGAACACAGCACACTTGTTAGATTGATGCAGACATTGACTTGTACCGCAAAGAGACCTCTATCTCACTCATGCCTTGTCCTCTCAAGTGGTGGAAAGACAATGCACAACGTTACCCACTGCTGTCAACCTTGGCTAAATTATATCTCTCTGTCCCAGAAACCTCAGTCCCAAATGAGAGGGTTTTTTTCTGTTGCAGGGGACATGCCCAGAGATCCCAGCTTTAACCAGATTATAGTTATATGATAATTTTCCTTAAAAAACCCATCTCTATCTAAGTGAGTGAGTGATTAAATGTTGAATGTGATGAGCTTTCAACATTACTAAATTGAAACTTTTTTTTTTACATGGTTTAATAGTTTTTTGTTATTAAAATTAAAAAATTGAAGTTTCGAAACTTACAGATAGATGGCTAATTTGTATGTCATTGATATGTTCAGTGCTAAGGTAAATAAACAATTTTGCCATTTTTTCGAGTCTTTTCATTAGTTTTGTTTCTCCTGTAAATTATTTCATAAATACCGTACCGTGCCATTCATACCGAGGTATTATCGTACCATGAAATTCTGATACCGTTACATCCCTATTATTTACCTTATCTTATTTTAGTTCAATCATATGCTTACAATGTTTGCATTGTGATAATATTGCATTGACAGTTTTGAAATGCTTTAACAGCATTTAAAGCATTTATTTGCTTTCAGCATCATTTCATAAAATGAAAATATCTAATATATATTATAGACATATACATTTCAAATGTATATATAAATATCATATCCAATATATATTAATATATATTTATAATTATATATACAGTGGGGAAATAAGCATTGAATATGTCATGATTTTACCTAGGACTAATATGTCTAAAGGAGCTGTTGACATGGAATTGAACCAGATTTTGGTAAAAACCCAAACAATACAAACATAAAAATAAAACATAGCAAAAAAATCTGAAAAATTAGATGTGTAATAACAATGAAATGGCATAAGGAGAAAGTACTGAACTACATAAATGTATTTAATACTTTATATAAAAGTTTTTTGTGTGTGTGATGGCAGCTGAAAGACGCCTCTCATATGGAGATTTTTTTCAACAGAGTGTAAAAATCTTGATGGTTCTGTGGGTCTCGTCTATCAAATCTGATCTTTGATTTGTATTTTCTATCGGGTTTAGATCAGGTGATTGGCTGGGCCATTCTGCAGCTTGATTTTCTTTCGCTGAAAGCATTTAAGAGTTTCCTTTTTTGTGTTTTGGATCATTGTCTTGCTGAAATGTCCACCCTGGTTTCATCTTCGTCATCCTGTTAATGTAGATGTTGGACTAAAGCAGCTGATATTCATTTATACTGAGGAAGGGCAGAAGGTTGCTGAATAACTACTGAGAGATTTCAGCTACTGTCTGGGCTTTCACTGCCTTTTTACACCTCCTTTCTTCATGTGTTCAATACTTTTTCTTAATGTCATTTAAATTTATTACACATAACTTTATTTTTAAACTAATTAGTTATGTTCATTGCATATATTGATTCGGTTGTTGCCAACACCTGAAAAAATTTCAAGCCAACAGCACATTTAGAAATATGTTTTCTGAGAAAAATGGTCATGTTCAATACTTATTTCCCCCACTATATGGTGCTGCAAATGCATTCAACCCAAGTCATCATGTATGAACAGTTGTCACTGCACTGCACTACAAACTCACTTTAATCTTCCTCTCGTCTTGCTTGGCATACTTGATGATAGCCATGGTGTCTTCATCCTTGTGTGCTGATTCCTGCAAAAAGGCCTCCAGGGTCTGCTGATCCCAGTTCAGCTGACTCGTCAGTTCATCGATCTTCTGGGTGGCTTTAAAGATGCTGTTCTGCACACATTATTGACAGGATTACATTAAGATTGTAATCATGTCCCATTCTAATCTGATCTAAAAGATTTATTAATATTTTTTCAATTAAGCTGAAAGATAAAGATTTTATTTATTTGTTCAAAAATACAGTTAAAACATAAAATTAGTATCACGTAAATTATTCCTGCGATGGCAAAACCACATTTTCAGAAGATTAAATTCTCTCATTCATTCCTTCATTTTCTTTATGGGCTTAGTCCCTTTATTAATCCGGGGTTGCCACAGCGGAATGAACCGCCAACTTATCCAGCACATGTTTTACGCAGCAGATGCCCTTACAGCTGCAACCCATCTCTGGGAAACATCCATACACACTCATTCCCGCTCATACACTACGGACAATTTAGCTTACCCAATTTACCTATAACGCATGTCTTTGGACTGTGGGGGAAACCAGAGCACCTGGAGGAAACCCACGCGAACGCAGAGAGAACATGCAAACTCCACACAGAAATGCCAACTGACCCAGCCAAGGCTCGAACCAGTGATTTTTTTGCTGTGAGGCGACAGCACTACCTTCTGCGCCACCGCGTCACCGATTAAATTCTCTCCTTTAGCATTATTCTAATATATTGTGATGAAAATGTTCAAATAGAATGAACATCAAATAAAAGTTTTTATCAGGATAGAGTTTTTGCAACATTTTAAAAGTGTCTTTAGTGGTTTAATTAATGCTACTTCTAAATAAGAAATTATTAAGAACGTTTTATAAGGAGGAACCCAGAAGTGTGTAGATGTGTTCGTAAAACATATTTGTGACTGCAACACAAAACGTCTTACGGTGCAGTTTTAATTTTTGACAATAGCCAAAAATATGCTGCATCGATCAAAATGAACAATTTTGGTTTACTAAAAAAAATAATAATCAGAATATTGAGTAAAGATTAAATTCCATGGAGATATCCTGTTATAAATATATCAAAAACTAGTAAGTACATTGTTAAGTACTACATTTAAACCACTTTATAGGTGATTTTCTCTCTTTTTTTTTTTTTTTTGAACCCTCACATTACATATTTTCATTCATTCATTCAATTTCTTGGCGGCTTAGTCCCTTTATTAATCCAGGGTCGCCACAGCGGAATGAACCGCCAACTTATCCAGCAAGTTTTTACGGAGCGGATGCCCTTCCAGCCGCAACCTATCCCTGGGAAACATCCACACACACATTCACACACATACACTCATACACTACGGACAATTTAGCCTACCCAATTCACCTGTACCACATGTCTTTGGTCTGTGGGGGAAACCGGAGCACCCGGAGGAAACCTACGGGAAGGCACATGCAAACTCCACACAGAAACGCCAACTGAGCCGAGGTTCGAACCAGCGACCCAGTGACCTTCTTGCTGTGAGGCGACAGCACTACCTACTGTGCCACGCCCTACACATTTTCAAATAACTGGATATTTTTAAGGGTGGCACGGTGGCTCAGTGGTTAGCACTGTCGCCTCACAGCAAGAAAGTCACTGGTTCAACTCCCGGCTAGGCAAGTTGGCATTTCTGTGTGGAGTTTGCATGTACTCCTCCTATTCATGTGAGTTTCCTCAGTTCCTCCACAGTCGAAAGGCATGTGCTATAGGTCAACTGAGTAAACTAAATTGGCCGTAGTGTATGAGTGAATGTGAGAGTGTATGGGTGTTTCCCAGTACTGGCTTGTAGCAAGAAGGAAAAATCAGAGTTCGTACACATTTTTCTACAAAAATTCCATGACTTTTTAAAGGACTTTCAAGTCAATTTTCATGACCTAATGTTTCACCTATATGTGGTAAATCGTAAGAAGCGTTTAAATTTATTACAGCATATCATAAAACACGCAATAGTTTCAATGTATTTATATATCTATGTAAAACAGAGGATGCTTACACAGCACTAATAATGCCAAAGCATGTCTTTGGCCAAGAAAAGAAGTAAAAACCACTAACCTCCATTCCAGTATACAGATATTTGTCAAACTAAATTTAGATGGTAACAGTTTGTTAAACTAGTAATAGTAGGTAAAACTACTTCTATTGTAAAGCTGTGATCACACAGCACTTTTCACTCCATAGACTTCCATTGAAAGACATGCGAATGCAGCAGACCAGAAACACAAGCACAAGCTACAAGTTTCGCATTTTACTGCATTCGAAAGTTCAAGCTTGGTGAATTCGTTCCTGCAAAATCACATCACGTGATTGCGTAGACCAATAGAAGATCATTTAAAACTAGATTATTAAGGTTCGTCGAGACAAACTTTAGGCTGGCTTGAGAAAGTCTGTTGGAAATAGTCTGTTTAATTTAAACAGTTTTAAAAAGTATGAAACAATGATAGATAGATAGATAGATAGATAGATAGATAGATAGATAGATAGATAGATAGATAGATAGATAGATAGATAGATAGATAGATAGATAGATAGATAGATAGATAGATAGATAGATAGATAGATAGATAGATAGATAGATAGATAGATAGATAGATAGATAGATAGATAGATAGATAGATAGATAGATAGATAGATAGATAGATAAAAACAGTTGTTTCTCAAGCCAGCCTAATAAGACATTTAAAATATGGAGCAATCGCTCACTTTTATCAATTTACATTTACATTTAGTCATTTAGTAGACGCTTTTATCCAAATTTCTAATCATATTGTTTATTACCACCCCTTTACAAAGCACTGTACAGAATATTGCAAGCACAAGCTCTAAGGCAGGGGTCACCAGTCTCAGTCCTGGAGGGCCGGTGTCCCTGCAGGGTTTAGCTCCAACTTGCCTCAACACACCTGCCTGGATGTTTCAAGTATACCTAGTAAGACCTTGATTAGCTTGTTTGTTTGGTGTAGGTGTGTTTGATTAGAGTTGGAGCTAAAATCTGCAGGACACCGGCCCTCCAGGAATAAGTTTGGTGACCACTGCTCTAGTGTGACCGCAGCTTAAGTCACTTTGGACAAAAACGTCATTTAAATGACTAAATGTAAATGTAATTTCCATAACTTTTCCAAAACCTTGTGCAAGAAACTTTTCCAGGCCTAGAAAATACCATGTTAAAATACCATGATTTTTTCAGGTTTTCCATGACCATATGAACCCTGGAAAATGAATGGATGAATGTATCTCTACCAAATATTTTCCAATCCTAAGAAAACAAACATCAATGGAAAGCCTACACAGCAAAAAAAAAAAAATGCTGGGTTCCACACAATCGATTTGTGTGGGGACATAAAGGAATTAAGTTTGCTTATTAAAGACGGAGACATCTGAAAATGGAGGCGGGGCTGCAAACGTTCGCCTATCTGATTGGGGCTTTTCCTCAATATTAAGTAGCCTAACACACAGTTCAGTCTCGCATCCTCTTCTTGTAAGTTAAGACTTCGCAAGTTTGATCAAGGCTGCAGTCTCCCCCTTCTCAGTTTGATATGGAAAACATACCGAGGACACGGGTAAATCTTCAAAGGGAACAGTGTACTTTATAACTTCATTCACATCACCTTGGCTACGTTGTTTCACTTTCTCAACAATAAAATGTAAACATGATTTAAGGAACTGCCTATTTTCTTTTTAATATTAGCAACTAAACAGACAGCAGAAATGTTGAGGCGTCGTGCTGCATATATGAGCGTCATCTTCACTGTGTGGATATTTATAACAAAATGGAGCCGATAACAACTGCCTCCTTTCAATTTCAGTGAAAATACGAAACGCACCCTCTCTTTTGCTGAATATCAGTTTTAATAATCGATAATTATAAAAGTATAACATACAATAAGTTTATACATTGTAGGAAATAAAGGCAAGCGATCAGTCAATGTACCTGGATTAATCATTAACTTATCTTTGCGCTTAACCAAAACATGTTACCCGTGAACAAGTAACTTAATAGATTCAAATGACCAAAGTCAGAGAATTGGCCTATGTTGTTAGATAAAGACAACAACATGAATGAAATATCACGTTTAGCAAATATAGTGAGATTAGATCCAGCGGGAGATGCTTGATGAGCAGTCCGACAAGCAGAGCACTCATCTGGGTAGAAATGCTGGAGCGCTTGCCCGAGAGTGTGTGTGTGGTCACGTGATGTGCGTTTTCAGCGTTTTGGTGTGGACGGAGAGCTGTTCAGAAACGCTGGGTAAAACGCGAGTGTGGACGCGGATCATTTTCATTCTACAACGCCGTTTTAAAACTAAAACGCACTAGTGTAAACGGGGCCTGAGTCTGCCTCGACCCAACTTCCACTCTAAATGGTGAATTGATGCTCATTTCCCAAAAGGGTTGACTTATGAGAGAAAAGAGAAGTCAACAGGGTCTTGTCTCTGCATTGTTTGAGGTGACTACATCTCGACCAAATGGTAACAATTGTAGAATGGGGATGGGTGTGGTGCACAAAGAACCATCTCATGAATGGTGTTGAAACTGCATTAACATGGAGAGATAGGGAGAACAGCTTGGTCAACAGCCAAGGAGCAACTTCATTAACATCTAAAGGCAACATCAATAACAGTATAAAGGTTTGAGTTTAGGAATGTTCAGGGTTCATTCTGACTCCGGTGAACCCAAGGTACTGCCATGTATGTTGAGACTGCTATGCTGAATAAACATCTTCATTGAGATTTTCTTCGTCATCATCATTTTTTTCTTACAACTTGTTTTGAACATAATTTTTGAGTGTATTTCTTTTTCGTTCAGGTAATTAAAAATCTGACACTTATGATTAATGGCTTTATGATCCTGAGTCACATTTATATTTTATGAGCAACAAAAAAATAAAAGTTTCTGTATATTGCTTTAAACTGTTTCTGCTGGACAGGTCATGTAATATGCATGGTGTAGGAGTCAGATGTGACCTCTTGTGCATTCTTCTTCTCATTCAGTGTTGTCAGTTGACTCTCCAGCCGAGTGATCTCTTGCTTCAAGCGGCCTGTCTCTCGCTCCGCCAGCGCTTTCAAATGCACTTCCGATTCGGTCTCCTTCTCTTTGGCTTTGCACAAAGCCTGAACACATGCAAACACATACAGTTGAAGTCAGGATTATTAGCCCTCCTGTATATCTATTTCCCAATTTCTGTTTAATGGATAGAAGATTTTTTCAACACATTTTTAAACATAATAGTTTTAATAACTCATTTCTAATAACTGATTCATCTTTGGCATGATGACAGTACATAATGTTTGACTAGATATGTTTCAGGATACTAAGTATTCAGCTTAGTGTAATTTAAAGGTTTAGCTAGGTTAATTAGGCAAGTTAGGGTAAGTAGGCACATCATTGTATGGCAATCATTGTAATAGTGGTTTGTTTTGTAGACAATGAAAAAAAAATTGCTTAAGGGGGCTAATGATATTGACCTTAAAATGTTTTTGTTTTTAAATTAAAAACTTTTATTCGAGCCAGAATAAAACAAATACGACTTTCTCCAGAAGTAAAATTTAGGAAATACTGTAAAAAAAATTAATTCTTAAAATATTAATCATCAAAAGAAGAAAATATACACAGTGTAAAAAGTGTTGCATGCAGAACTGTTGAAACAATTTATTTGTGTTGAATTTAAACAAACAAATTAAGTTTAATAATGTTCAACTTAATTTGTTTATTTAAATTCAACACAAATAAATTGTTTACAACCACTTAAAGTAAAAGATTTTAGTAAATCCAAGGAATCATCTCTGAAAATTTTTTTCAGTGCTTGTGCCTCTTGTTTGTTCAGTCGAAGCATTTATAACATCTTTGTGTTTCTTCAGTTTGTTGTCAAGATATTTTTTTTTCTTTTTGCTTCATCAAATGGAGTTATTAATCAAGGAAAATTGAGATACTGCTTAAATTAACATTATTTGTGCGGTATTATTATAACATTGTAATATTGTTATTAAATCTCCACAGAAAAAATAAAAAAGTAACGCAAATGTGACTGGTTTTCAAGACACCAGCTAATCTGTTTTATACAAAAAAGAGAGGATTGAACATAAAACAATTAAGTTTTCACCACAAAAAAAATCAAGAATTGTGTTGTTTTAGCTTGTTTTAAACAAGTAGTTTGAACAAACAGCAAATGTAATTTTTGAGTGTATTTATTCAGTGTTCAGGTAATTAAAAACTCTTGTTTGAGATTTTTGAGATGTTCAGTCAAAGCATTTATAACATCTTTGTGTTTATTCAGTTTGTTGTCAAGATTTAATGTCTTTTTGCTTCATCAAATGGACTGATTAATCAAGGAAAATTGAGGTACTGTTTAAATTAATATTATTTGTACAATGTTATTATAGCGTTGTTATATTGTTATTACATCGTCACAGAAAAACCCCAAAAAAGTAACACAAATGTGACTAGTTTTCAAGACACCAGCTACTCTGTTTTATTAAAAAGAGAGTGTTGGGACAACATAAGGGAATTAAGTTAGCTTATTAGTTTGTATAAATTTAAGTGGATTGAACATAAACAATTAAGTTGTCGCCCCAAGAATTGAGTTGTTTTAAATAAGTAGTTTGAACAAACAGCAAATGTAATTTTTTTAATGTATTTATTCATTGTTCTGATAATAAAAAAAAAACCGACACTTATGACCTGGGACAACACGATAGCTCAGTGGTTAGCAGAGAAAAAAAAATCATAACCAAGTGGAAAGGGAAAAACTAATCGAGAATACACAAAAAGTTATTAAAATTCTAACGTTAAGTGAAAGAGATCTTGTAACGTTACCTGATTGTGTGAAACCTCTTGCTTGAGATTTTTGAGATGTTCAGTCAAAGCATTTATAACATCTTTGTGTTTATTCAGTTTGTTGTCAAGATTTAATATGTCTTTTTGCTTCATCAAATGGACTCATTAATCAAGGAAAATTGAGGTACTGTTTAAATTAATATTATTTGTACAATGTTATTATAGCGTTGTTATATTGTTATTACATCGTCACAGAAAAACCCCAAAAAAGTAACGCAAATGTGACTGGTTTTCAAGACACCAGCTACTCTGTTTTATTAAAAAGAGAGTGTTGGGACAACATAAGGGAATTAAGTTAGCTTATTAGTTTGTATAAATTTAAGTGGATTGAACATAAACAATTAAGTTGTCGCCCCAAGAATTGAGTTGTTTTAAATAAGTAGTTTGAACAAACAGCAAATGTAATTTTTTGAATGTTTTTATTCATTGTTCTGATAATAAAAAAACTGACACTTATGACCTGGGACAACACGATAGCTCAGTGGTTAGCAGAGAGAAAAAAAATCATAACCAAGTGGAAAGGGAAAAACTAATCGAGAATACACAAGGAGTTATTAAAATTCTAAGTCAAAGAGATCTTGTAACGTTACCTGATTGTGTGAAACCTCTTGCTTGAGATTTTTGAGATGTTCAGTCAAAGCATTTATAACATCTTTGTGTTTATTCAGTTTGTTTTCAAGGTTTAATATGTCTTTTTGCTTCTTTCGAATCTGTATAGAGAGGGGTAAAAGAAAACAAAAAATATATATCTAGCTATAACGTTGCACAGACACACACAGAACCCACAATGTTTTTTAACAGTGAAGTAAATTATAGTAAGGTTAGATAGATTTCACACTCACCTGCTCCTCTAATGCTTTGTTTTCTGCATTAGCAACAGGGATAGCAAAATCCGCGTCCCAACCTACTTCTTCTAACAGAGCGCTGGACATTTTGTCCTGTTTCAGAACTGCACAACGCCAAAATACTGAAGGCTGGAGCGGATTACAAGACGTTTATCGTTGTGTTTTCAACCTTCGTTTCCAAGCAACGATGCTATCAAAGTACCGTTTTCAACCTACAGGTGACGCCAAACGCTCCTCTAAAGAGAAGCAGAAAAAAAGGAAAAATAACAAATAAAATAGCTAATCTATGCTTACAAATAGGAACTCTTCCGTTAGTTCTAGTCTAGGGGTGACCAAACTTCTTCGTATGAAGGGCCAAAAACTAAATATCACTGAGAGCCATGGGTCGAAGGTAAACATATCAAACATACAATAAAGTTGTCATGGCTAATTTCCTCTATTTTTTCATAATATACATTGATCAATTTTCTTTTCAGCTTAGTCCCTTTGTTAATCTAGGGTCGCCACAGGTAAATGAACTACCAATTTACCCAGCATATTACAAAGCCTTTGGTGGCAACCCAACATTGGAATTTGTTTCAGTTCAAAGTAAACTGAAAACTTAACTTAAAATCGTATATAAAGTAATTCAGTATAATTCTTTAAATGACAACTTTCTGCAAAAAAAACCCCATAAACAATCACATTTAAAACACAGTAGTGTTCAATGCCGAATATAGTCAAGCAAAATCTGCCTTTGACTTGATTTGCTCACCAAAGTCTCTGGATTGTCGGGTGACTGTATGTGCATTAAAACAAAATCTGATTCATTTACACCATTTAATTTCAGTTAGCTTCTAACAATAAAACAAACAAATGGTTACATTAAATTGACAATCTTAAAACATCCCCATCATTCTCAGACTCCGATGGGATGGCAGGACAAATCAAAGGTTATACCATAGGCAAACTTTTGCTCACGAGCCCTAGTTTGGACACCTTTGTTCTAGTGGTTTTGTAATAGTAATTTGTTTTAATTGTATTAATGGTGTTGGTTTTGTGAGTCTCCCCTGGTAATTTGGATGGAATATGTCCAATGTCAACAAAGAAACTATTCAAACGCATGGTTAAAATGTGATGACTTGAAATGGTTTTAATGGGATTAGTGGAAACCATCTGAATCTTTTGTGGCATATCTGTGGTTTTCTTTTAAGCGGGGATGTTTTGTTTCATAAAGTTCAAATAACGTTCAAGCTTGTTGAATTCTTACTTGCGAAATCACATCAGACCAATATAGAAGATCATTTAAAATAAGAAATTTAAAATATCCCTGCTGAAAAATCCAGCTAAAACCAGACTAGGCTGGTTGGCTGGTTGACCAGCCTGGTTTTAGAGGGGTTTTGGCCATTTCCAGCCTGGTGTAAGCTGGTCAGGCTCGAAAATGACCAGCTAAATCCAGTTAAAACCAGCTTAAACAGCCTGGTTTAAGCTGGACATAGCTGGTTTTGGCTGGGCTCCCAGCCTGGCTAGACTGGTCAAACGGTTTTTAGCTGGTCATCTCCCAACCTGACCAGCTAAAACCAGGCTGGAAATTAATGTAAACCAGCCTGGAAATAGCCAAAACCGCTCTAAAACCAGCCTAGGCTGGTTTAAGCTGTTTTTTTCAGTAGGAATGAAGCAATCGCTCACTTTTGTTAACGTCTATTCATATCGTTTAATGCCACCCCTTATCGCAGCACCATCAGACAGAATTTCGCAAGCATAAGCTATAGTGTGTCCACAGCTTAAGTCGCTTTGGATAAAAACATCTGCTAAATGACTAAATGTAATTTCCATCAATTTTTCTAGGCCCGGAAAATGCCATGTCAAAACTCCATGACTTTTCCAGGTTTTCCATGACCGTATGAACCCTGCATTATTCATCGAAACACTATGTTCTGTGCACCTCAAATTAATAATATTTTAAAAATATGTAGAAGAAATGGTCAATAAAAGTTGCACTCTGTGGGTAAACACTGATAACACACACATAGAAAAAATAAAACTATTTTCAAGGCCATCTGACTTTATTCATCAACTATAACCTGATTATATGATATGGATTATGTGACTTATCAAAGTGCTGAATGAACTGCAAACACAGTATATCAATACATCAAAATGGAGTCATTAATCAAGGAAAACTGAGGTATGGTTCAAAATTAATATTATTTCTACGATTGTAAAATATAATATTTTCAGTTATGACCTATTGATTTAATCAAAACCAAACGCGCAAAGCCGAAGTTACTGTCTGGATATCAACAGAAAATGTACATCGTCACAATAAAACAAGTTAAATGTGACTGGTTTTCAAGACACCAGCTACTCTGTTTTATAAAAAAAAGAGAGAAAGAGAACAATCAAACAACGCTTGACATATAATTTTCATAAAAACCAAATGGAAAGAAAAAAACAAACAAACATTCAAAGCGAGAATGCACATGGAGTTATTAAAATTAAGATTTTGACATTTCCTAACTGTATCTGTCGGAGCTTGCTCAACAAACCGCTTCATCTGAATGAGACCACTGAAGAAGTGCCAGATTCAATACAATCCTGTACGAAGAGAAAACAAAAATGGCCCAAAAAGACAAAAGCCCAAACCACCATTAGATGACTGAAGAGAAAAGACGCCTTTAATGTCTCTGGTTTGTATAAATGTCTCAGTCCTGAGGGCTTGGAAAAGGCAATGCAGATCTCAGTTCAGTCTTCTGTGCTCAGCAGAAGCTGTTTGTTTTCAATGAGGTCCAGAAGTCCCTCAGAAGGAATGTACTCATACAGCTGTACTCTTGGTGCCGATGCACGGCCGCGCAAACTCCACAAAATCGTCAATAAGAACTGGCCAGGCTCCTGAAAAAGAAAAGGCAATAATTAAGTTTTATTAATGGAAGCCTCGTTTTGAATTTTAACAATAAAGGCATAGTTCTCTCAAAAATGAAAACTCTGTCATGATTTACTCATCATCCACTTGTTCCAAACTTAATTGAGTTTCTTCTTTCGAACACTGTGGTGTATTGTTTAATGGCCCGTTTCCATTGAGTGGTACGGTACGGTTCGGTTTGGTACGATTTTATGGCCGTTTCCACTGTCAAAAAGCGTACCGAACCAAACCGTACCATACCACTTTTTCAGCACCCTTTTGAAAGGGTACCAAAAGGTGGAGCTACACGTGCAGCTGAACGCTGATTGGTTACAGAGATACGTCACAAGCTCGTGGAGCTAGACAGAATGTAAACAAAGGATCCGTTATGTTCTTATACAAAGCCGAGAGATTACATGGATATACTATATTCATATAATAAAGAGCCATGGATGACCCGATCTCAAACAAACCTTGTCATTGTCTTGATGAACAGACACAAACCCAAGAAGAAAAATCTGCCGTGTCCTGTTGTTGCTTTACGAGGCCGTCTAAAAGTGTGAACGGTATTTGCTTTCTTCCGGGAGCTCGCGATCGCATCTATATTGGATATAACGAACTTCTTGAGCTGATGATAATAACGTGTGCGTGATTATTGAAGTGTTTCTGTCATTTGATCCATTCAGAAAGAAAAAGACAAGCGCCAGAGTGAAGCGGGGGAAAAAGGAGAAGCCCGGAAAAACAGAGGAGCAAAGTGATTTAGCAACCTGAATCATGAACAAACTGCCATGTTTATCTTTGCCTTTTGGACTATTATGAACTGGGAATGACAAAATTACTCTCTAACAGAGGTTACATGTGCTGGTGAAGATTACAGACACAGATGAGAGGTTTGCGCTGACTGTGGGCTATATTACATGTGTTTTTGAACTCAAATAAGTACTAAATGTATGATGTGTGTAGTTTTTCTGTAATTAATAATATATCGGAGACTGTAAGGGTCTGTATGTTCATTTAAGTTGCATTTATATTTTTATTTTATATAATTACAAACGTTACAGTAGCCTATTTTGCACTGTCATTGATCTGCAGTTATAATCAAATCATGTTCATAGAAAAGTTAGTAATAAACATTTATAAACAAGTATTTATGTGTGTAAAGCATCTGTTTTGTGAGAAGTGCTTCTCATATGATATGTAAACGACCCGTACAGCTTTACTGTAGACATTTACTCGAGCGAGCATGACGTAGACTTAAACTTTGTCATACACCACGCCCACCAAAAGGGTACCCTTTGTGGTGGAAACGCAAGCCTGATAAAGGTGACCCGTACCGACCTGAACCGTACCGTACTGTACCAGTCAGTGGAAATAAGCCATAATGCTTTGATAATGTAATTGCATATTGTCTGCAATAGAGGGCAACCTAGGTTTGACTACAACGAGATTACCATGTTTACATGATAGATGCATGGTTGAATTGGCGACAGGAAGCTGTTATGGCCCGTTTCCACTGAGTGGTACAGTACATTATGGGTCACCTTTATCAGGTTTGCGTTTCCACGGCCAAAAGGGAACCAATGCTACCCTAGTCGACGTCATTCTTGCTCAAGGAAATGTCAAAGTAAAGATATACGTGTCGTTCACATATATGAGAAGCACTTCCCACAAAACAGATGCTTTATACACATAAATACTTGTGTCTAAATGTTTATTACTAACCTTTCAATGAACATGATTTGATTATAACTGCAGATCAGTGGTAATAGCCGATGTAGCGATGTAACATCTTCAATTATATTAAATAAATAAATGCAGCATATATAAATACATACAGACCTTTGCAGTTTCTGATTTGTTACCAATTAAAGATAAACTACACACAGCAGACATTTAGTCCTTATTTTGGTTCAAAAACAACACAAAAGACAGCTCAGTCAGTGCAAACATCTGCCTCTTTAATCTTCACCAGCACATCTAACCTCTTAATAAAAGGTAATTCTACCATTCCAAGTTCATAATAGTCCAAAAGGTGATAATAATAGTTAAACATGGCAGTTTGTTCATGGTTTAGATTGCTAAAAAAATTATTTGCTCCTTTGCTTTTTCCGGCTTCACCTTTGTTTTGTTTTTTGCACTTAGCTCTAAAATGTTATCATCATGAGCTCAAAAAGGTTATTTTAAAATATAGACGAGCAGTGAACGCATGCGAGAAAGTAAAGCTTGCGCTTTAGACGGCCTTGTAGACAACTACGGGGCACAGGATACGGGGCACTGCTCTTCTTTTTGGCTTTGTGGCTGTTCATCAAGACGACGACAAGGTTTGTTTAAGCTTGGGGGTCCGTTCTTCGTACCTCGCTTAAATGATCTAAGATTATTTGGCAGATCCCGGATCTTTTAATCTTGATAACTGATCTCTCGCTAATTTGGTTCTTCAAACGAGTTCGCGAATCAGATTAGAATGTCTGGATAAACTGATCTGAGATCGCTGCGTGTGTTGTGAAGGACAGATCTATCGATCCTCGAAATCATGATCAGCAATGCAACGATTGGCTGACAGCACAGCAGCGTAATGACATCATCTGATTAATATTCAATTATCCATGCGAGCAAAATTACATCAAATTAGCAGTAAATGGTTTGTTAAATATGACACGCAATAACCTTCCACATTTGTTGTGAGCTGCAGGCTTTACACTTTCATGTGTCAAGAGTATTCATCATGTATTTCAATGCAAATCAATGTATTTAGTTCTACATTTAGAAAATATTTTCTTTATTATAGTAGCCGTTTTTTAATCGGTGTAAAGAATAACTGGTTGTTTAAAAAAAGCGTTTTCATATTGGTAAAGGCGTCTGCAACTTTTGTGAAGCATCAAATCACTGGCATATTAACTATCAAAACATGTTCATGACTGCATAAATGTATTATTGCTTTAGAAAAAAACAGTCACATATTGTGCATTTCTATTATACACAATTTGTACTAAAGCGATCTAAAAAGTTCATATCAATAAGTTTTCTCTTTGCACCACCAGGTGGCAGTCTTTGTACTTTCATTTCGAGGGTGCAGATTGCATACGTCTTATTAATATGTATAACTTTATTTATTTTATTAATGACTATAACTTATATATATATATATATATATATATATATATATATATATATATATATATATATATATATAGTTTAAAAATATGTACCATTTTCCCAAGTGTATATAACTACTACTGTAAGAAAATCAGAATTAGGAACGTACTTTCTGTATTATCTTTGCTTGAACTAAGCCGATCTAATCCTGTTTATATGAATTAAACCTGCTCCTGATCAGGTTTGACCTAGCAGAACTGTTGCTATGACAACAACTCTCGGATCAGCATTGAAGAACGAAACGATCCTGGATCGTGTCAAATCGTCAATATCCAAATCCAGCTAATTGAGAAATCCACGTACGAAGAACGGACCCTGGGTCAACTATTGCTCGTCATTATATGTATATAGTATTATGATGTGTAATATCTCAGCTGTGTATTTAAAAATGCCGGTTCCTTTGTTTTCATTCTTCTGGCTTGTGCACGTGCTAGTTACGCATCTCTGTAATAATAATAACAATTCCTTACATTTTTATAGCGCTTTTTTTAGACACTCAAAGCGATTTACACATTCACTGCAAAACCCTCTGAGTAAAATGTACTCAGTTCAGAGAGTATTTGTTCCCTCTTTAAATAAGGGCTAATAGGTTGGTAATAAGTAAAGCTGTTATTTGAGGAGCTGCTTAATGACCCTCTGCTGAGATTTTGAGAGATTCAATGTCTTATTTCAGCTGATTTCATCTAAGGCTTTGATTGAAGTCAGTTGTAGTTTTGCGGATGTTCATCAGCAGTGCTTCATCACCTAATTAATCCTTTCACCATCTCATTAACTTGAGCAAACTTGAACTCAATTTAGAGAGAGAGCAAATACTGAATCTAAACTGAGTAAATTTTACTCAAAGGATTTCGCTGTGTTGAGGGGAATCTCCTCATACACCACCAGTGTGCAGCATCTACCTGGATGACGAGACGGCAGCCAAATTGCGCCAGAGAGCTAGCTGCCGGCTAAGGCAGCAGTGTATGTTTGCATTTCTTGCGATGTAAAGAAAAAGGTTAAATTACTGTATTACGTATGCCAGGCCAATGTTTAGTGTCGTCACCTTGTTCGCTAATATGTATGTAAAGTTTGGCAGTGTGTGTAAGATGTGTCTCTGTTGTAGGTTTTAATGTAAAGTAAATCTACACTTTGCTGAGGAAGTGTTAGCAAACAGTTTGAAAACAGAATTTTTCATTTTTGGATAAACTATCCCTTTACTGTATGTTTTAAGTTGAAATGTTTGACATTGTAAACAGACTGTTAACACTAACTCGCTTTTAAAAGATTGTAAAATTATGAAATGATAAAATACAAGAAAAAAGTTGCGACTAACCCTCCTCGTCGTAGTTTGACATATCATCTGTGATCATCGTGCTGAAATCTAACAAAAGGTTCCATGTGTCTTTGGGAATGGATCGCTTATGATGCTCCTGCAAAACATTGACAACCATTTTCAAAGATATGAAAACTTGTTTTGACCAGTTAAGGCTGGAATGCATAACTTGATTCAAGATTTTAGCTAAATCAATACCTTAAAAGGATAGTCCACCCAAAAAAAAAATCAACTGAAAAAAAGATCTATTGAGGAAAGCAGGAAACCTGTACCTGTGGACTTCTATATTATTTGTTTATCCTACTATGGAAGTCAATGCTAACAGGATTTTAGTTTTCTTCAGAATATCCTATCTAGAAATAAACTCAAAGATCTGGAACCATTTGAGAGAGTAAATCTTGGGTGAACTACCCCTTTAAGGCTCCACAGTCAAGTCTTAAGTAAACTTCAGTATTTACACATAACGCAAGAGACAGAAATCAATTAGCTTGGCTTTCAAACCTAATTAAACTCACATGATCAAACTACATGAAACCTACAGGTAAGTGTTGGAACAGGATCAAAACTTAACTCTGCAGGGGCTGCGGCCCTCTAGGAACTGAGTTTGACACCCCTGCTGTACACAATCTGCCCATTTTGTTCTCTCACACATACTTTGAATTACGTCAAAATGAGTTCTTATGTGACAGCAGGGATGTCAAAAGTACAGACTTCAGCACCCATAAGTACTTACATTTTTTAAATGTCCACTTCCCGCAAACATTTGAGCACTTTTAAGCAGCTTATTAAACACTGAAGTGTTTAAAAGCTATGTCTACCAGAGAACTTGTCTATGAGCAGATATATAAGCCATCCAGATTAGCTGATAGATGTAGCTTTTAAACGCTCCAGTGTTCTAGTATCAGTGTAAACAATCGGCAAATGGCATGAAGCGATGATCATTGGCGTTAATCACAGTCATATCTGTTGACCATGCGGACACAATGGCCAATAAGCAGCGTTAAAGAACCAACTCTCAGAGTATTCACAGTAATCAGAGTGAAATCCAACACCTTTTAAGACCTTTTTTAAGACTTTTTCCATACATTTTAAGACCTTATAACCACTTTAGGTTTTAACCAGAAACACAGTCGAGATTTAAGCTTACAGTATATTTATTAAATATTAATGGAAGAAACTAATCCAAAACTTAAATATTATTCATAAACTGAATAAAAATCTATAAAATCTAGCTGATTCAGCAGGTTGCCGCCTATAGTATATATAACTCCAGAAATAAAGCTTTTGCCTTGATTACTGCAGTAAACAAAGCAGCATGACGGCAAATCAAGTATGATTTCATTCATTTCATAAACTACAAAGCATCCCCATTTGCATTTTAATTCAGGCAAACTTCAGCATACATTGCATAATATAAAAATATATAAAATTGAATGCCTTGCAAAATAGCTTTTAAGACTTTTTATCTTTTTACATTGATTATTGAACTTTCAACACTTTTTAAGACACCCTGTCTCAAATGTTAGCGGGAATAAAAGATGTTTTTACAATTTCAGCACTAAAGTTAGCATCATTGACAATCTTAAGTGACAGGATTAAAAGATGCAAGTAACTTTTTCAACAAATACAAAAGATATTTGATCATAACTTCTGATTTAAAAAAGGTCCAAACACTGAACATCAAATTATCATGTTTGTGCAAGTAATTAAATGAAAGAATACTCTTAAAGGCTGTGGGTTCGTGTGTGTACTGAAGTGTACATTGGAATTTAAATGACAGTTGTTGTTTTTTTGAATAATCAATGAATTAATCAATAAATAAATACCAATACTCACCAATAAAAATTTGTTCCATAGATCTAGAAATTTAAAACGTCCAGCCAATATTAAATTCCAGTATGCAATTGCCATTTCTAGGTCTAGAGGAAAACAAAACAATAAAACTGAAAAAAACGCTAGTTAACTACATGAAAATGAAACTAAGAAAGGAAAGTGAACCCAACACATGCCTAAGCCCTTCTGTCCTGGATTCTTAGCAAAGTTAAATGTGAACTGATAGAAGTCTTTAAATTTCCCTTGATCCTTCAACTCTTGCTCCATCCTGGGTAGCTGTGCCTTGAGTTTTTCTATGCTGTCACACCTTGACAAGACAAAAACAAGGTTAATTCACACAATGCGGTGGGGAATCTTATTCAGACAGTCCCAATGTGGTGAGAAGAGGGAAAAAACAAACTTTTACCCTACCCTTGTTCAGCCATTCCCTCCATGAATTCTTGTTTGGAAAACTCGCACTGTGTTGCGGCTCGAAACTTCCAAGCGATTAGCAGTACACTTATACTGGCTGGATCAAGTCCTAAATCATCACAGAATTGCTGGATCCCATCTATACCGATCTTGTTGTCATCTTGAGGGTCTGTAAAGATGAATAAAGTCCTGGTCAGATCACAGGGTTACGAAAGTCACTATGTCAGATTATGCAATTTTTTCTTGATAAAATCTTGACTTGTCGTGGTAAACAAATGTGCCAGACTACACGTTCCTTCAAGATCAGTCCTCCCGTGACGTCTATGACAAGCTTTATTTCCCAAAGCAGTCACAAGTGTTGCCATAATGATATTTCTTATGTCAATCTCAATAAACACTGATGCTTGCTGACAACTAATAACTAAATTATTTAAGGCATTCGTTATGACATGAATAGGATCAAACTAATGATTTATTTTTAATATTAAGGTATTTTCTTCGAAATCTAAACATATATCTCCCTGCAAGGGTTGCTTATTAAACAATCCCTTGCCTAAACTTGCTGCGAGTGAGACAGAGAAAATGAAAGCACATCAACAGCGAAGAAAAATCAGATGCTCAAGACATAATCTTTAAAATAATGGCATATTTAAAAATTAGGAAATATATGACATATCTATATGTAGGACTTTTCGCCATATTTTCCAACAAGATCGACACGCAGCTGTCAGTAAAGGACAGCACACACACACATTGCGAAACGCGGAAGTTTTTTCCGTTTCATTTGGCGTTATTAAATTCCATAACACTCTCACCAGTTCTTACTCCTTATTTTGCCTAATACCCCAGTTTGTCACAGGGGCATGAATGAAATGTTCATGAGTTAAAGTGAAACTGCCGAACTACAGTTAAAGTCAGGCATCCAGCTGATTTAGAATTAAAAGGGCACTTTTTTTGTCAGACGGCTCACCGGTCAGGTATTCATCCACACTTGAATATCAAGGTGAAAGTCATTATAGCTTGCATAGAATAGACCCAGCTCAAAACTAAAGTTTAAAGAATAGATTAACGGCGCAATTTTTTTAGTGCGCGAAAAGAGTCTAACATTAACGCAGCATGTTAAGGGTCATAACAGCCCGCCACTAATAATAATATTTATATTTATCAGCTAATATATGGGTTATTGGCCTCTAAATCTTTATTTTAGATATCAGTTATCGATATCAGCCCAAAAATCCATATCGGTGCATCCTTAATCTCGTTTGAAACATTTATTAATGAACTTATTACAGTAAAAACATAAACAATCTAATGAGCTATTTGCACAGCTAGTGTTTTTCAGCCAATGATGAACTTCTGGTTAGAGCTTTATGTGACTATTTTCACTTTCATGAGGTTCCTTTTACAGCAACGATGTTGAATGTAATTAAAATACATTCAGTTAAAGAGACGCATGCGTCCATTTGGCTGTTAAAGCGTAAAAAGAGACCAAAAACTGTGTAAATGCTAGCACCGTCATTAGCCGCAGACAAGCGCAAAAATGCCCCTGAGAATTATGGGGTAAAATTAATAGAGTGGAGAAACTATGACGTCAATTTGTAAGCAAAAACCCGGAAGCGAGTTAGCATTTTAGCAGTTCCGGTTCCCTCGTCCCAAAGTCAATGGGTTTTTTCAATGGGGTTTCAGTAAAATCGCTTAAATAAGGTTTGTGGCAAACACAAACTCAAGATACTTTCACGTTTTATTCTATGACATATAACACATCAGTTACAGCACACTCTTGAACTTTTAAATCGGTTATGCTTCTTTAAAAAGACGGTTGCTATCAAGTTGCTAAATGGGACTACAGGTGGTGTCGGAGACATTATACGTCATCGAGCTGATCTGGTCTGGAGCGCAGCACGCTTGTGTTGGCCATTTGGATTTGTCAGTTATTAGGTATTTTCATGAATAGTATTTTATAGTTTGTAGTATTAGGGCGAAGCAGTGGCGCAGTAGGTAGTGCTGTCACCTCACAGCAAGAAGGTCTCTGGGTTGCTGGTTCGAGCCTTGGCTCAGTTGGCGTTTCTGTGTGGAGTTTGCATGTTCTCCCTGCGTTCGCGAGGGTTTCCCCCACAGTCCAAAGACATGTGGTACAGGTGAATTGGGTAGGCTAAATTGTCTGTAGTGTATGCGTGTGTGTTTGAATGTGTGTGTGGATGCTTCCCAGAGATGGGTTGCAGCTGGAAGGGCATCCGCTGCGTAACAACTTGCTGGATAAGTTGGCGGTTCATTCTGCTGTGGCGACCCTGGATTAATAAAGGAACTAAGCCGACAAGAAAATGAATGAATGAAAGTTTGTAGTATTATTTTAATTGGGAATTCAGATTGTGTGTAGATAATTCCTTCACTTGTAAAGGCTGTCGAGACAGATTCATTTGTTGATCATTTATTTTAATAAACAATATTATGAAGATACAGCTTACCACTGCAGCCTGTCTCTGTCCTGCTCTCAGTAATGCAAACGGGTGAATAAATGTGTAAAAATACATGCATGCTAACTGTCATTTTCACGTGATCAAGTGAATTTTCGTCTTTTCTTCTTCATCTTAACACATTTAACTCGGTCATAACTGCAATATATACACTCCTCCATAAAATGTAAAGCACATGTGACAGTATTAGGCTTCTTTTCACTGTACTTCATGACAAAAAAGGAATATTGAATGTTGCTCTGCGTCCATGATGGAACTAGCAGGCATTTGATAGACTTGTGTGCATGCAAGCGATACTCTTATTTAAACATGTCTTATGATAATACTATGTAGGCAGATTTACACACACAGTTTTTAAATTTTAGAACAACCTTAAAGCAAAAAAGATGCATTTCCCATGTAAAAACGATCCAAAAGGCACAGAGGTCTATGTGTTTTTGCGTATTTATTTGTTTATAATATATACCGTGGATTATAATATAACAAACATAGAGATTAACTCTTTGTCATGGACAATATTTCTAAAAATAAGTTTGAAAAGTTGTCTGTAGCAGGGTAGTGCTCTGTAGTCCGTTTATAGCTAATGTTAGCTTTTCAATTCTTGTGTTCGTATTAAAGATCCAAAAGCGCTCAAGGTTGTACTTTCGTGTGAGGATTATCCGGCTGGACAAAACGTGTAAGTGTAATGAACAGTGTTTGAACACAGAGCTTATTATTTGCAATCTTCGAAAAGCCTATGGGAAAATCCTACAGGGATTTTCACGAGGGAACCAGTTTTATGCTAGCAGCCGATTATCCTACAGTGACGTCAGTTCCTTCACTCTATTCCCATATTTTAAAGACATGGCGGGGAAAAATATAATTTAATGCAGTGCTTCTTGTTTGGTCTGATACCCAGTTTATATCGTATCTCAGCCATATCGTATCTCAGCCAGGCAGTGAAGATCACAGTTTTTTAAAGAAATCAGATCTTAAACGAGGCGATTTTGTATGGGATGACAATTAAGCGGAAGCACTGGGGCTGGCAAACTGAATTTAAAAGTCTGTGTGCATATAATACATTTATAACACAATGGAGTTCAATGTTGAATACACTAGTCGAGCTGCTCATGCTTTTACCTAGATTATCCTCTATCTGTCAATTGACATTATTTACATTTTTTAAATCTGATTCATTTACATAGTTTAATTGAATCATTTAATTTCAGTTGGCTTTTTGTAGGTTAGCATTAAAACAAAGAGAGAAAAGGTTACATTAAATTCAAAATAACAACCTCTGTCAAAAGCATTTCACCCAACCACCTCCACATCATTCTCCCTCTCTTTTCAGATCGGATGTTGGGCCAAATCAAAGGTTACCATGGGCCAACTTTGAGTTTAGATGGCCCCTGGATTGGGTCATCTATGGTTTAGATGATTTACAATACAATTTTGGATTTAAACATGCTTAAAAACAATGAGCTCCTTAATTCTTACCTCTGTACCGATTATAGAGCTGTTCTAACTTTTTGCGGTCTAGCGTTCCCTTTAGATTCTGTACGTAGAGGTCGGGATGTTGGAAAAAGTTGTCTGTAGCAACGTCTAGTTTCCAATCATTCTGAGACAAACAATTGAGTGCTGTTTTCTCGTTTGACTGGGTAAAGATCATGAACTGGCGAACTTTATCCTTCTGAGAGGATTTCAGCTTGTTCTGCAATTGAAACAAACAACATACACAGTTAATAAGATGTCAGCACAGTCACTTCCACAACAGGATATGGGACATTCTAAAACGGTTAACATGAAAAAAAAGCTTAACGTGGTTTAATGTGCCTAAACATAAACCAGAGAAACCCAAGTTTCTGTCAAATCGTACTTGTAATTAACCCCAACTACTGTAAAAAGAAATAGTCCCAATTTCATAGATAAAGTAAAAAAAAATAAAAATAAAATAAAAACATCACATTAAGCGTTTTCTTCCCCATTGAAGTCTATTATAAGGAAAAAGCTTAACATGGCTTAATGTACCTTAACAACCAGTGGGGAAAATTAAATTTCTATCAAATTTTACTCATGACAAACACTTTCTGATGTCAAGAGAAAATTTTGGTTATGCGTTTTGGGTTATAAGGAAACAGCTTAAGGTGGCTTAACCGACCAGGGAAACCCAAATAACTGTCAAACTTTACTTGTGATTAACACTAACTATAGTCAGAAGACCGGGCCCTAATTCCATAGATAAATTATCCCATTAAGCGGTTTCTCCCCATTGAAGTCTATAATAAGGAAAGGCTTAAAATAACTTTACAACAAACGAGGGAAGCCAAATGTTTAAAAAAGGCTGTTCATAAAATCAAAGTTAGTATTAATCACAACTAAAATTTGATAGATATTTTATTTTCCCAGCTTTAGGCATTAACCGGTGTAATATTCTGACGGTATGATAGCTTTGGATAAAAACGGCTTTCACGGTATTGTGATCAATGCTCTACAATGTGTTCTTTTTAAATGTCTGGGTTAAAAAAAAACAAAGCCTTTTTCCCCTTTGAACACAAAATATTATATTTTGTGAAATATTTAAAATATTTTGGAACAGTAAACATGTCAGGCTAAATATTTCAAATGAAACATTGACTTATGCTGTCCTCATTAGTTTCAAAAACAGATTTCATTACAATTTAAACAGCATCTTTGGAGATCTTTTCTGCTGGAGATACAGTCGTCTTAAAAAAAACAAATAAACTAAAACGTAAATAAAAAATCTTACACATACCTTAGGAACGGTATTACCGACAATTTTGCGGTTTTGAAATCTTGACTTTTCTAAACCGCGGTAAACCGCGGTAAACGGTTATCATCCCATGCCCACTTGTTGTTAAAGTACATTAAGCCACGTTAAGCTTTTTCCTCATAATAGACTTCAATGGGGGAGAAAACGCTTAATGTGTTTGTTTTTTTTTTACTTTATCTATGGAATTGGGACTCATTCTTTTTACAGTAGTTGGGGTTAATTACAAGCACAGTTTGACAGAAATTTATAGAGGTAAAATGGTTTTATATTGGCACATTCGATAGGAATTAGCATGCAAGTCTGACTTCTAAACAACATTAACACTATATAATTGACTGTGAACAATGCTGCACTTTGATAGTCATTTGCAGCATATATGATTTCCTTATTTAGAATTTGCAAATAATATTTTTCTGACATTATATTAGTAAGGAGATTGTCTAAATATCCCAATATAAAACCAACTTTACCTCTATCAGAAATTTTGGTTTCTGTAGTTTATGTTTAGGTACATTAAGCCACGTTAAGCTTTTTCCACGTACAGCGTTTTAAAATGTCCCCAGGATATCCTTGAGTTCAGTTAAGAATCAGAGTAGCTGGACTTTCACTGGATTTTTAAGTTTATTAACTTATAATACAAATTATTAATTTGCTATTTACTGACAAACACTGTATAAATGATACCACAGAAACACTCAAAGCAAAACGAACGCTTAAGTTAGCTGCTTTCAAGCTGTTTGCATACAGTTCTTTCACCGATAACCAAACTAAAAATGCTTTGCTTTGACCCATTAATCCGGTATGTCATTTCTGACATGAACTTGACACCCCGGCTGTCCAACAGCTTTGACCTCGCTAGCTTCAAAGCTACCTGCTCTGTATAGCTGTCTAACAATTAATTCATCACTAAACTAACTCTCCGGTATGCTATATTTAATGGAAGGCCGTCGTCATAAATCACCTGTTAACTAAACGAGATTCAACGTAGATGTTTATGGGTATTCTGTGATTGTATTAGTAAAGGAATAGTTTTTTTTTTCAACATTTACCATGTTTGTGATTTCCAGACTCCCTCTTCCGCTATCCCTCTCTGCACTGTACCTATTTCCGCTCATGCGCAGTGACATTTGTACCGCAGTCAGCTGTTCGCCAGAGATGTAGTGTTCCTTCATATACCGAATGATGGCCCAGTACTGTCATAAGCAGAAATATACAAAACGGAATTGTAATATAGCACGAGATGAATACACAATATGTTATATCATTCTCTAAATACTATATATAATCTAAATTGATTATAGGCTGCTATAAAGAGTGAAAGAGGCTTCTGACAAAGTCCTTAATTTGACACCTTTATGAACACATTTATTCCATTTTTGACAGTATGTCATCATATATTATAAAAATAACCAATATAAGAAGGCTTTAAGAAGAATAACCAATAAAATAACCAATAAAATAAGGCTTTTATTATTTAAATGGACAAATTCTGACTGAGGAAATGAGCTGGCCAATTTGTTATTTGCTTGTAGGCTACTATAATTTAAAACATTCATTCATTTCATCCATTTTCCGTCGGCTTAGTTCCTTTATTCATCAGGGGTCACCACTGCGAAATGAACCGCCAACTTATCCAGCATTTACACAGCGAATGCTTTTCCAGCTGCAACCCATCACTGTTAAACATCCATACACACTCATTCACACACATACACTATGGCCAGTTTAGCTTATTCAATTCACCTATACCGCATGTCTTTTTTACTGTGGGGGAAACCGGAGCACCCGGAGGAAACCCATGCGAGAACATGCCAACTCCACATAGAAATGCCATGCTAGGACTCGAACCAGCATTCTTCTTGCTGTGAAGCGACAATGCTAACAACTGAGCCACCGTGACACCTAATTTAAATCAAATTCCCACTTTTTGTTGTTGTTTGCTTGCTTTTTTTATGATGGATGATAATAAATTAGCATTTTTCATACTTCTAAGATTCTAATATCATTACATTATATATATAACTGTAATACGTTACGGTTTAAATCAACACTTGTAAATAAACATACATTTTTGTAAACAAAAAAAATAGTATGATAAGCACTTTAACAAAAATGTAGCAAGTATTTTTGTTGCATCAAAAGTGTGGTAATGATAACCATCAGACAAGCTAATCCAGCACAAATTAGGGCTTGAAATGTCACTAAAATGCAGCATTTAAACCTCGAATAATTGCAAATAGATCCACTTTTTGAGAAAAAAGAAACACACTCTTTAATAGGCTAACTACAGGCCTGCAATGTTACACATTTACACTAAATGTACATTCATTTATTTAATAAGCATGCAAACCCATAGCTTAAGAAAACCTGGAAATATTATAAACACTAGAATATGTTGTTTATATTATTTTATATAGTAACTGTGATAAATTTATTAGCCCTAAATTAATTATCTAGTTATATTCATTCACTAATTTTCCTTCAGTTCATTAGTAGTCGCCACATCAGAATGAACCGCCAACTAATCCAGCATATGTTTTTCACAGTGGATGCACTTCTATGACGCATCACTGGGAAACATCCATACACACTCACATTCACACAAACACTATGGTCATTCATTTATTAATTTCCTTTTCGGCTTCTTCCCTTTAATGATCAGGGGTCGCCACAGCGGAATGAACCGTCAACTAATCCAGCATATGTTTTACGCAGCGGATGCCCTTTTAGCCTCAACCCAACAATGGGAAACACCCATACACTCTCACATTCACGCCTATACACTATGGCCAATATAGCTTATTTAATTTACCTATGGCAAATGTCTTTGGACTGTGGGGGAAACTGGAGCACCCGGAGGAAACCCACGCGAACATGGGGAGAACATGCAAACTCCACACAGAAACCACTGAGCCACCGTGTCTCTTCTAGAAATATATAGTACTAAATTGTGATTCTCTTCATTGGGAAGGTAATTTTAATCAATGCAATATTAAACATCCTATACTAGCTGTTATCTTTTGATATGATTAATAACAATCTTTATCAAGTAACCAATAAACAAGGCTGGATTTATGTTTTTGTGATATTTTAGACATATCTAAAACCTTTTTCAGACTTAGATTTGAAACATTTTAATAAAGTTTGAGCTTTATACTTTTGTCCGTAGCAGCAATATTGACCAACTGTTAAATTATTTTCTTTATTTTCTGTTTACACCTGGGGATACTCATGCCAAGGCCCCTAGAGACCATGCAGCGCAATTTATGCAATCTAAGACCTGTGAAGAAATGATGCCAAGGTCTCCATAATCCTGGACCAGGCCCGGATTGGCTAATCAGGAGGACCGGGAGAATTCCCGGTGGGCCGGTCCGTTTTTTGGCCGCGAGGGCCGGTGTCCCTAGCTCCAGAATCTGTTGCTCTCAGCAGTCACACTTTTTAAATTAATGTATTTGTTTACTTTACCACAGTCTTCTTATTCAATATTGTACCACAGCTCTGTTCTTTTTATCTATTTTCTCGCTGCCTCGTGATGAAGATGCAGCCTACAAATGTGTGATTTCATAACTGTTGTGGTCGAGCAGTTAGCACGTTAGGTTTCGACGCAAGTGACCCGGGTTTGATCCTCTGCTGAGCAATTTTTTTTCTTTCATTTTTATTGTTAAGACATATAATACTGTTAGGGTTGTTGAACATTTGAAGTTTTAAGGCAGCTGTTTTCTCAAAAAAAGACGTGATAGTGTAATTAGAAACTGAATTGGAAATGACCTTATTTCAATAAGTCGTGAACTGAGGTGGGCCGGTCTGAGGCTTGAAACTCCAGGGCTGAAAAGGAGTCCCACTCCGGCCCTGTCCTGGACTAGGCCGCATTCTGAGCAGATGCTGTGGCGGTCATGGAGTGGAGTGCATGAGACTCCTGAAAGACCACAGTGACAGCAAGTCTTTGCATTGATTGTGTGGGCTCGCCTGAACACCCACCAGGGACCTACTCGCACCTGCAGTTTCTCCACGATGGATGTCCAGCGTTCTCCTGCCTCCAGTGCCTAGACTGCAGCTCTGCACAAGAAGTTTGGCCAGAGTAGAAATTGTCGTACCCAACTGAGCCTGATTTCTCTCTAGGTTTTTTTCCTTCACTTTCGTCAACTGGTATAGTTTGCCACTGTCGCCACTGGCTTGCTTGGTTTCGGACTTGTTGAGCTGCGCATCGATGGATTTGCTCTTCAGTGTTTGGACTTACTGTATTGACATTTAAATCGCACTGAACTGAACTAAACTGAACTTCAACTCTGAAAACTGGACTGACATTGTTTTAATTCACTCAAATTTCTATGTGAAGCTGCTTTGACAATCTATTAAGTAAAAGTGCTATAGAAACAAATATTAATTTAATTTAGTTAAATTTTATTACTGACATGTTGACAAAAATTATCACATCCCAGGGGTTATTTATTTATTAATTAATTAATTCATTTATTTATTTATGCATTTATTCATTTACAAATGTGCATGCATGCTTCACATCAACATGACATTAGATTGACGCTGTACCCCAACGTCATGGGGATGTTGCATTTAGTTTGGAAATGAAAATTGTGTTGATGTCAGAACTCATCGTCAGGCTGATGTCAATGTCCAATGTTCAACCAAAAACCAACATCTTATAATGTTACATCATGTTACCACTATGACTTCTATCAGACGATGGATTTTGGTTGCCATACCTTATGAAAAAATGTCAGTATTTGACGACAATATGACATTGGTTTAAGGAGTTGGGGTGATGTTGGATTTTTATCACTTTCCAACACAATCTAAAATCAACCAAATATCAGCGTCATTTGATGTCATTATTGGACATCAAAATAACTTTGTCTTTAGATGCTGGCTAGACATTGAATTTTGTTCACTTGACATCACAACCTAAATCTAACCGAATATTAACGTCTTATGACTTTGTGTGCCTACGCACTACAGAATGTTACGTTTACACACACATGCACAAATTATATGTAAACGCATCAGCTTTCTACAGCGTAATACTCACTACCCACTTCTCTTGAGTACTTTAGAAAGGCCCACTTTTTACTCATCCTTTGAGTAATATTTACAACAGATACTTTTACTCTATTTACACTACATTTTTGGGCAAGTAATGGTAATTTTACTTGGGTATGATTATTCAGTACTCTTTCCACCAGATTTATATTGATATTATGTTTCTCTATTTTTTTCAGTAATTTATTTTTGTGCATAGATGTTTTACTATGTAGTGTAGTGTTATTAATCCTTTGGCAACATAATTAATAATTTCATCATGCCTAAAAACTACTTGAATCTGAATCACATGTATAGGTTTTAGGGGTCAAGTAGTTTTGAGCATTTAGAGAAAAAAGAAGGGAAAAAGAGCATACTGCACGAGCAAAAACGCATGATAATCCCACTTATTTTTAATTTTGAACTGTCATTTAACATTCCATTTCATTTTGTTTATACAATGAAAGAAAATGGCAATTGATGGTACCAAATGGTGACCTATTTTTGAATTCCACAAAAGAGGAAAGATACACTTATAGTTTTTTTATTTTATTTTACAGGGTGTACTGTCCCTTTAAGTCCCATTTTAAGGCCAGGAATGTGGAGACCCCGTAGCGACTCCACTACACTCTATCAATGGTGCAATATCCTTGCGCTTCTCAATATAGTTCCATGCAAACTTCGATATAACAAGTACAAACACTCACAAAATTAAAACATATGCAACTGGAATTACATTTCTTGTCACGACCGATAAATTGTTGTGTCGCGTTTAGGTCTTTCTGCGTGTTTGCGGTTTTAGTTTAAATGTACAAAAATAAGATCCGGTCCGATAAAATCGCCGGAGATTCACATGTTCTGCCTTTCCGAGTGAATGCCGAAGTCGCGAACGGACCATGTCTAGCGGTTCTGCTGATTACAACAGGTATAACCCCCAGTGACGCTTAACTTGAATGCATTTTATTTCATACTATGTCAGTATATTTGTGTTTTGTTGAACTGGGGATGCGCTAAGCTATTTATAACACTGGTATTGTGTATTTTGACATGGCGCGTTTGATATTAAGCAGGCCGCACAGCTAACGGCTGTTAGCTGCGAATGATTACCTTGCATGCGTGTTGTATCTGAAAGCCAAATGAATTTATCAGTTGATTTTGTGCACAGTAATTATATTTAAATAGTTCATGTTATTGACATTGATGGGTGTCGAAACGACAACCATTATATAGGCTTCACGCCCACCCTGAAATCCAACGCGTGGCCTCCATGCGTGAGACCTTGCGTGTATACCACCTAACTTAGTGTTAACTTACCATAAGGTTTTGTTTCTTACTTGTTCTATTTTTAAGTCGAGTTATTACAGGGAAGCACATAATAGGTTATATACTAACGTTATATCCATGCACAGCGAAACCCGCTTTTAATGCGTCAGACATTACCAGCTGTTTGCACTGTAACGTTAAATGAGACTCACCAAATTTGGGCGTAGGCTTTTAAGGTAACTTAACTTAGGCCATGAGCTTATAACGTTACGCGAAGTTTCACGACATGCAACTTATTTTGTTAAACGTTTTGATCGTTAACTGTCGTCCACGTGGTATTTTTGCAATGTGCGCCCACCAACATCCCGTGGAGGTTCGAGTCCTGTTAGTCTCGTCAAATTAATAAGGTTAAATTGGTTTTTTCACACGTTAGTACTTTCTTAATATAGTTTCAGAAATTGATTCCTCGCAAATTCTAAAGAGTAAAATCATATTAGCAGCCAATGACTATCAAAGTACAACATTGTTCACAGGCAAATAGTGCTAATGCTGTTTTGAAGTCATGCTTGCATGTGATTTCAGACTTTATATTTAAAGGGGTGGTTCACTATAATATCATTTTAAACTTTAGCTGATTTGTAATGATGTTGTGTTAAAACAAACAACATCTCTGAATGTTAAAATCCGTTCAATGCAAAGCGAGACAATTGGCTTTTACAGAGTTCTCTTAGCAAAGCCTACAGTGAACGGATGTTTGAAGACTACAAAGAAATACATCTGGGTTAATGTCAAACCGTTCAGATTATGCACATACACTGTGCAGTGAAGGGGTGTGGCCAGAGGCACTGTAATGTTATAACACCCCTCCTGGTGATGTGGAGCTGATCTGTGAATCTCCGCAAGTTAGCTGACCAATCAGAGCCTCTTGGGGCGGGCCTTTCAGAGGAATTGGGAAATGTGATAGACGTTCTCATGTTAGCGGAGTAGCTAAGCATAATCAAAGGATAACTTAAAAAATAACATTATTTTTACAAATGAAGCATGAGCCAACATTGCTTTGCATCTTACAAACACTACCGAGCCTTAAAAGTACCCTGTGGACCACCCTGTTAAAACAATAAACAATAATGAGAGCATGTCACAAATTGCCACTGAATGACTGCGAATATAAAACCAACTTTACCTCAATCGTCAAATTCAGTAACTCTTAAAACTCCATATTTTTTATTTATTTATTTTTTCTTTTAGCTCACGAGATCGAGACCATGGGGGGCCTGAAGGAATGGAGCCTGATGGTGTCATCGAGGTTGGTATTAATCTATTTGTTGGGATGGGATGGTGGTTTCATTTTTGGCTCTTTTAAAAGGATTGAGCAATAATTTTATTAAAAGGATTATTATTTTTTTATTGTATAATGTGCCAAGCAAAGCTTACTCTATATTTTTTTAACCAAGCAAAATTCTTTTGACTAATATTCCATATCCATGCTAAATCTCCCTATACCTTTTAAATAGTGCATTATTTGAGGTAAGGCTGCATGATAGGAATGCTACGATCAAGATTTTTGCAGCCGATACGGACTATCGATTCCCTGTCATGGTGATCGGTTGATACAAAGTACAGATGCCGATGCTTCATGCTACAACTTTGCCAAACCAGGAATGTAGCAAAAAGGCTTGTACCCACCGGGACGTTTTTTCGTTTATTATCTGCGTTTTGAGACATTTTTTTTCAGATTCAAACCAAATCTTTTTTCACTGACCTTAAGCAGAAGAGTATGCAAAATCAAGAAGGTTCAAAAGAAGATTTTGACACATCAAAACAAAAAACGAGCATGAGGCATTTCTTTAAAAATTATGTTTTGCATGTTGGTGTGCAGGATTACATTGGTGCCTTTTTATTTATTCACAAGGCGTTAAATGTCAACGGAAAATGCAAGCATAAAGAGTCATCGTGTGAGCGGGCCTTAAGATGTGCGAATAAGCAGCTTTTCAATTCAATGAGTCAAAGAGAACAAAATCATCAAATATCAAAAGTAAAAACTGAATTTGCTGCAGTAGGAGAAGCTGCGTGAATCTTTTCCTTATTTAATAAATGACTTGCGCCTCAAGTCGATGCTGTCATGCAATGAACATGTGGTGGTGCTTGAGACGCAGAGCACAGATGCTCTTAACAGTTCTGAAGGTCATTAATATAACACTAATACTGAAACTGTTAAGGCGTTTTAGAATGACCAAAACATTTTAGACCCTTTACAATATGCCTGCTTTTGTCCGTTCACACACATTATCGTCACATGATCTCTAAAGAATTCACATGACTTTTTGTAATGCGCATACTGGAATTTGTTCGGTACCAAGCATGTTTTTTTTTTTGTACATTTTTAAAACTAGCACATAAAAATAGGTGGATGAAATGTAGCTAGAGTATCACATTGCATCCTAGGACATATGTGCGGGAGTGGACAAATTCGAATTGCTCCCCTTTTCAAAATATAAGGGTATGTCCATGTAAACTTTCCTCAGTCACTAGAAGTTGAATGCACTTTAAAATTTCCTCCGAGGGAACAAGTGAGGGGAAGTTTGTGAGTGTACTGGAATGCAGCCTTGCACTTTCTGAAGTGCACTAAATCCCACATTGCACTGCAATAAGTGTATGACCCTTGTACAGTGCAACATTCTGCAATACGGAAGTGCGCTTTTTTTTTGTTTATTATTATTTTTTTTTTTATTATTGAACTTCTCATTTGGGTGCCTATGGGTGAAATGACTTTATAAATGGCAGAAAACAGTCAAACTACTTGCTCTACAAACAAGCAAGTTTATGTATTTAAGTCCATTCAATCTGTCAGCGCAATCCATTTTAGCTTTAAGATTCCCAATCAATTAATAATGAATCTCCCATGGTTCTGCTTTTCTTCAAAGCACTTGAACGCACCAACCTCATATACTATTTGAGAAGTTTGGAATGGGGACTTTCTGACATCAAATGCAGCCAGCAAAGAATGTTTGTTCCCACTTAATTTTCATAGAATTCTTTCCGTGTTTTTTTTTTTTTTTTTTCAATCATTTGATGCAACAATTACCCCCTCTTTGATGCAATTTGTCAATCTAGTTTTTTCCTGTCGCACAGTGGGTGTTAAAGTAGAATTTTTATCAAAAGGAAATTGTTAAACTGTTTTAGATTTTTATCTTCTATATTATCATTATTATTTATATATTTTACCTTGTACATTATTTATTGCTGTTAATGACTTTTAATTCTTTGAATATTTTTACTTGATGTATTTTTGTTTTGCCATGACATAGCCATAGACGGTGAAATGGCAATAAAATTAAAACTCTCTCACAGTGGGTGTTATTACATACATTTTGAAGTGATATTAATATCCAATGTGTACATGCATTGTCATCAGACGTTCCGCATTTAAATCAAGGCTGCACTTAAATCTAGCTTTTCAACTGGTAATTTTGAGGTTGTTAGACTTCATGTTAAGTTCTCAATATTTGTTACAGTCTGTCCTTAGTTTGATTAACCTTTTTTTCAAAATCTTTTATCTTCTTTAACCCTCAAATGGGATCAAGGTAGAGTAAGCTATGGCTCTTGTCAGAGATTTGGTGGAGAATTCATACAAAGTTTCAGTGGGCTTTGTGCAGTTATAAAAAAAAAAAGTGCTACCCCTGACTAACATCTTGGAAATAAAAAATCAACAAACTTTGATTGACATCGCAGAATATAGAAAGTGATAGCTTAACTTGATGTCTACTCCAAATAAATGCAATAGTCTTAAGTTGGAGAATTTCTAATATTGAAGTAAGCTGTTCAACATTTAAGTGTAATCAATCTGATTCTCATTGAATCTCATATACATTGTTTTACAGAGCAACTGGAATGAGATTACGGACAATTTCGATGACATGAACTTGAAGGAAACTCTCCTTCGTGGAATATATGCATATGGTTTTGAGAAACCCTCAGCAATTCAGCAGAGAGCTATAATTCCTTGCATAAAAGGTAAAGTGAGTTCATGTTACAAATAGTTTTTAATTACCTCTCTGGTAAACAAACTGTACATATTGATCAGGTTTTAGTATTGCTCATCTCTTTGTAGACTAACAGTTAAGTAGTTTCCATTTTTGTTGTCCTTTTATTGATGCTTGATTTCTCCATAGGTTATGATGTTATCGCGCAGGCCCAATCAGGGACTGGTAAAACGGCCACGTTTGCCATTTCCATCCTGCAGCAGCTGGAGATTGAGCAGAAAGAGACTCAGGCTCTGGTCCTGGCACCAACCCGAGAGCTCGCTCAGCAGGTATGCTGTACCTGAGCTCACAATAACACAATAAGATGTGTGTCTCAGACCAAGGCGGCATATTCTGGCAGTAGCCAAATTCAAGGTACTCTTTTGCTGTTCTTCCTGCTTTATCAGTCAATAAATGTGGATTTTGTTTGTAATTTGCATAATTTGATCATCTGTTCAGCAGGAAGCAGTCATCCTTGTAGTTTTTCAGGCAGATTAATCGATCAATCATTCTTTAATGAGCTGGATTATTTACTGCTAGTGTTTGGAAATTAGGTTGTTAGACTGCCAGGTGATTTTGACAATTATTGTAACTGTATAGAGCTTTGCACAAGTATGAAATGATGGTATGACTATCTTTCGGGACTGACCTTTTGTGGAGAAGACCTTTTCAACTGATCATACTTGTCCAGTGCTTTGCATTAATGGTGCACAGTAAATGTAAAACACAGTACTTGTGTATATGTGGTGTGGTAAATGAAAGGTGTTCCTTTCATTTAAACTCTGCATTTTTGTCTATGCTTTAGATTCAGAAGGTAATCTTGGCTTTGGGTGACTACATGGGTGCTTCATGCCATGCCTGCATTGGAGGCACCAATGTGCGGAACGAAATGCAAAAGCTCCAGGCGGAGGCTCCGCACATTGTGGTTGGCACACCAGGCCGTGTGTTTGACATGCTGAACAGGAGGTATCTGTGTAAGTAATCGATACACATAGATTTAGTCTGAAACAACATGCAGGGCAAAGTATGAAGTGATGGCATCATCTTTCGGGACTGACCTGTTATGGAGATAATCACTAATTTAACTGATCATACTTTTTGACCAGCTTGTTTGAGCTTTTTAAGCGTATAAGAAGTAAAATACGTAATGTTGTTTACTTCCAGCTCCCAAATGGATCAAGATGTTTGTCCTTGATGAAGCTGATGAAATGCTGAGCCGTGGCTTCAAGGATCAAATCTATGAGATTTTCCAGAAATTAAGCACAAACATTCAAGTAAGTCTAGAATCTTTATAGACCCCTTCTGCTCCAAAGAACTGTGCTAAAATTGCAGACTCCAGGGTCTCCTGGTTTATGCGATGATGCTAGCAGAGTATCATGCGGAAGAAGAGCAATGACTCTGCGCTGGAAATGAAACTGAGTTGGACCTCTTTCTTAATGTCCAGTGGCTTATGTTTCAAGGCTCAGAGCAACAAATACATTGTAAAATCTGATATGATCTGTGATTAATGTTATTTAAAGAGTAAAATCATGTGGGAGCAAAACTAGCATCACTTTTTTTTTTTTTTTTTTCCATAATGGCAGAATCATTATCAAAAGAGCTCTTAAAACTGTTGAATGGCAAGAAAATAGATGTGAATCTTGAGCTGCACAATGTTGTGTTCCACAATCGTTTGGTGTACTTGCACATACCATGTGATATGAACGCAGGTGATGTCAGTTTTCACTGCTTGTGCTTTTGTAGTTCACTTAAAGACTATATCTACCCATAAAAAAAAAAAACAAGCATTCATTTTCATATAATTGTCTTCAGGCCCCCGAATGCTGTTGTGTGAATGCCTCAATCTTGTGCATCTTTTATTTCATATGATCATGTAAAGAACATGGTCATCACAGGATTCATACCAGAAGATCTTGAATATCATGGAATTTTAAAATCTCTATTTCAGACATTGAAAATATGGCAATTCAAATTCAAGGCATATCAGGAACATTTATTTTTTTAGTTTTTACCACTGTATAAATATATATTTTTTTTTTTCACACGTTTTGCCAACTGTTACAGTTGAGCTATTTTTCAGCGCCACTTGAATCCTTTCAAATTCATCATTTAAGTCAGTGGTTCCCTATTGGAACCTTAAAAGCAAATTACCTTAAGTCACTGGAACTTAAGTCAAATGCAGTCATGAAGCTGTACCTGTTAACTGAAGCAAACATGACAGGAAAATGTCAGCTTCAAGAACTTTGGCTACGAAATGGCCACTTCAGATAATTGGTCTTATGCTGTGTTCATGCCAGACATGGATAAAGCTTCGAGTGCAAGTGATTTACATGTCAATTCAATGCACAGTTGCGATTTAGGCTCTAGTTGGAAAATCTGAACTTAAGTGGACATTCGTGCTGTTAACCAATCAGAAGCTTGCTCTTGTAGTGGATTGATAATGACGTAGTGCCTGTTGTAGGTGACCCGAGGGGAAATCCTCTTGCTGGTACCGGACAACAGCTCATAAAGCTGGGTTCGGCTCAGTCTGAAGCACTGCTAAAAGCTTCCATCCATGTGAAGTTTCTGAAGGAGTTTGAGCTCTCAGAGCTGGGTGGACCTCAGAAAGGATCTAGTGAACTCACACCCTATTCACATGGGACTTCAACGGTTGCAATTCACTTTGAATGGATGACGTTAGGCGTTGCCGAAATGCATTGTGGCTCCGTCGGCGGCACTTCAGTGGCTTTGCTCACTGCAGAAGTTGGGACTCCACTTTTCAAGCGCCAGCATAAGCGTCAGCCAATCAGATAGCTGTATGCAAATACACCAGCTCAGACCGTAGCAGATTGCTGACTAATTTCATTGGCTGACGCTGCTATGATGATCGCATAAGCCCCAACTTCAGACACGCCCTCTGTCAAGCGTTGATGCTGAGGCCCAGTGAGAATGGGGCGTCAGGCACTGTGCTGAACGAATCTGTGCTGTTTTTCAGCCTCACTAAAGCGCACAAAGCACAGCTTCTCTCAATAAAATCCAGGTAAGCCATTTAGCAATAAAGCTAGAGTCACCAGGCAGACAGAAGCCCTGCCCATGATGTGAATAAGTGTCTATTGTGAAGTGTGAATAAAGCGAGTAAACTCCATGTTTGTGTCCATTTACGATCGAATAGCCAGACTTTTTTTCTTGGGTTCCATGTCTGGTGTACACAGTATAAGACCAAGTGCTCTTTTTTTTTTTTTTTTTTTTTGTAATTTTCTATTTGAAGTCTGACAAATTAACCAAACTTTTTTTAATATTACATGGTCATCTTTAGTTTGTTAACCATGGAAATTTAGGTTTTTAGTCTGTTAAAGTCAGGGAATGTGAATTTATCTTTTTTATTTTTTAATATGTGTTCATGCAGCTCACGGTAATTTTCCCCTTAGTTATTCATATTAACATATTGCACATTATAGTTTCAAAAACATACTTTGTAGCTTCTTTCTAACATTTTGGCTCTAATCGGTCTCTGTTTCCAGGTTGTGCTGCTTTCGGCCACCATGCCTGCTGATGTGCTGGAGGTGACCACCAAGTTCATGCGTGAACCTGTCCGCATCCTGGTGAAAAAGGAGGAGCTGACTCTGGAGGGTATTAAGCAGTTTTACATCAATGTAGAACGAGAGGTGAGGCACTGGCTGTCTCTAATGTCTCTTGTCCCTTCTTTTTAAAAAGCGCCATGCTAAAACCACCAGGTCGATGCTTTCGGGTCTCGCTCTGGTGTTCATGCTAGTACTGGTTAAATCACAAAGAAGGAAGAGCAAAAAGCACACAGTCGGAAATGAGTCTAGGACGGACCTCTTTCTTAATGTCCGGTGTCCGAGGTCTCAAGATTTTGTGCCACATGCATCATAAAAAGCCAGAATATCTATAAATGATGTCTCTGCGCTGTTTGCCCTGCTAACGTAAATTGACTTGTTCTGCAGGAGTGGAAGTTGGACACGCTGTGCGACCTCTATGAGACCCTGACAATCACGCAGGCTGTTATCTTCTTGAACACGAGAAGAAAGGTTGACTGGCTGACCGAGAAAATGCATGCCAGGGATTTCACCGTGTCTGCTTTGGTAAGTTCAAGACATACAGGTGTATGCTAATCTGATTGAGCTACTATTGCAGATTGATGATTTAAGCCAGGTATGAAGTGATGCACGTCATCTTTCGGGACTGACCTCTCATGGAGAGAACATTTCGACTTACTGATCATACTTGTCTAGGTCTTATGATTTAGCTAATCAATTGGTTGTTTTATAAGTTAAGAATTTGTCTTTTTTTTTATTAAAAGCATGGAGACATGGATCAGAAGGAGCGAGACATAATAATGAGAGAGTTTAGGTCTGGCTCCAGCAGAGTGCTCATTACTACAGATTTGTTGGTGAGTAGGACCCCGTGGATACCCTGGGCTTAAAGTCTTATTGTCTTCAATTTTAAAATCAATTTTTAGGCCTTAAAGTCACTGAAATATTGTATTGTAGGTCTTAAATCAATTTTCCCATGTCCATGTAAAGCAACCCAATTGAGCCAACACCCATTCAATCACTATCATTCCATCGCAGTAAAAGTTTATTCAACTCTTATTTATTAACTTTATTTACCAACTCCTATACTTCTGTTTATAAATGTGGTTTAATTATCTTCCTTACTATAATGTTTGAGCTTTTATTTTTTATGTTTGAACTAGGCCATTAGAAATAATCCTTGGTATTTAGCTTTGTGGAAGTCTGAAATTTCTTATATAATGGTCTTAAAGTCTTAAATTTGACTTGAAACCCTGAAGCCAGAAAAAGGGGTTCTTATAGTACAATATGATGAAATAAGAGAACAGTATAGTGTCTGTCGGTTTCAAATTTTTTTTTTTACATTTTTAGCATTGTTACTTTTTTTAAATTATGGAAAAGTTAAATGTGTTTTTTTTTTTGTTACAGAACCCACTGGTTCTTGGTCTACAAGTAATGTAATTTGTGTAGTTTAGTTTATTTTTTTTAATTTTTATATACCCCAAATTAATACAAGCAGCAAATTTTTTTCTTTTTGATATTTGGTGCCAGTTAATCATTTAGGTGACATTTGCACGCATTTGTTTTACTTGTTAGATGCCAGCGGTGCTTTATTTGCAAAGGTTTTATGCGCTTCCAGTTTTGCACTAGTTTCATTTGTATATTTGAATGCAAATGTAGCTATTGAAAATTAAGTCTGGAATCAGTTTTAAAGATTAGGGCTGCACAATATATCGTTTGAGCATTAATATCGCAGTGCATGTATCCGCAACAGTCACATTGCAGGATTTGATTGTTCATTAAAGATTAAAAAAGAGAGACATTAATAAATATTGTTTTTAAATGGTTTATATAATGAAAACTATGTTGTTTGGTTTTAATTTCTCTACCTGAAAACTGTAATGCTGCATTCACACCAGATGCGGATAAAGCGTCAGGCACAAGTGATTTACACAATTCAATGTAAAGATGCGAATAAACACCCTGCAGCGCGATTCGCATGAATGAGGTAGCGCAAATGACTATTCGCGCAAATGAAGCGGTGCGAGTTGAGCTTGCTCTTGTAAGGGAGTGATAACGTAGTGCCTGTTGTTGGTTTCACAAGGGGGAAAATCCTCTTGCTGACACCAGACAACAGCTCCTCAAACTGGGCTCGGCTCAGTCTAAAGCACTGCTGAAAGCCTCCATCCAGGTATAGTTTCTGGAGGAGTTGAGCTGGGTGTACTGATTTAGTGGATTCAGACACGGCGCCGAACAAATATACACTGTTTTTCAGCCTTTTTAAAGCACAAACACAGCTACTCATTCTATAAAAGCCATATTAGCCATTTCACAATGAAGCTAGAGTCAGTGGGCACAAAACCACTGCCCATGACGCAAATCCGCATCTATTGTGAAGTGAGTTTACTCGCTTCATTCGAGTGTCAAATTTAATGTTCACTTGTCCATTTACATGCGAATAGCACGATTTATTTGCAATTTTTATAAATCGCGCATGCCCTGTCTCGTGTGAACAGCATTAGTCTCTAGAAAACTATAAAGCACTGTTTATTTGACTTATTTTTGCTCTGTTGTATTTATTTTAGGGTTGTCACGATACTGCAACAGAGTACCAATCAATGCTGAAATTTTAAAACGTCCATTTCCCGCGAACATTTAGGTTCGTTCTTAAATGGCACTGATTTGCCATGGTGTTCACATGCTCAACAGAAATGACTGTGATTGGCCGTAAAGGTCATTTTTATCGCCGTTTACTCTGTAACCGCAGATACAGGGACACTGGAGCATTTCAAAGTCACATCGATCAGCTGGTTTGTTTATAAGCTGACATGCAAGTAATCCATTGAATTGTGGCTTCGAAGCACTCCAGTGTCCCTGTATCTGTGGTTACATTGTAAACGGCGGTAAACTGATGACCTTCACTGCCAAGCACGGTCATTTCTGTTGAGCATGTGAACGCGATGGCAAATCAGTTCTAAGAACAAGCTGGACAGCGAGAAATGGATTTTTTTTTTTTTTTTTTCAGTATCGATTGGTACCAAATTCCACTATTGTGACAACCATAATTTATATAAGTTTGTAATTACTGCTAATGCACTGCCTAAAGACTTTATCTTCCCAATCGATCTAAACGAATGAAAGCTTTCCAAAAAGAATTTCAATTCATCTAGTAAATTGGTACTCCTATAGCAATACGTGTTGCAGAAAAACAAAATATTGCAATGTCAGATGTTTCCAATATTGTGCAGCCCTACTAAAGAGGTTTCATAATCCTGAATTTTACTTAATAAATAGCTGCAATAGCATTAAATTGCATTTAAATTTGTTAATTTCATCATTACTGACCTAAACCCTCATTCTTCAGGCTCGTGGAATTGATGTTCAGCAAGTTTCGCTTGTCATCAACTATGACTTGCCTACAAATCGAGAGAACTACATCCATAGGTGAGAGATCCATCTGTTGTTTTTTTTCCTCACTGACTGCGTTTTAGTTTGTGAATTCAACGTGAATAAATTTACAAATGCTTTTTCAGGATTGGCCGCGGAGGTCGGTTTGGAAGAAAAGGCGTAGCTATTAATTTCGTTACTGAGGAAGACAAAAGGATTCTTCGAGACATCGAGACGTTTTACAACACAACCGTTGAGGAGATGCCCATGAATGTCGCTGACCTGATTTAAACTCCTGAGGTTTTATTGTGGGGATTAGCTGTTGAATGATCACTTCCATTTGCGCTTATTTTATTGGAAGAAAAATATAAAACGACTCTATTCGATGCTGGCTGCGGATCTGACCTGCGAATTTGATACGTGACGTTGACTCTGTGGACGGTTGTAGACTCCAACCATTTCAGTATTCACTGGTGGTGGCGTATGCAAAACATGGGTTCTTTATTCTTTTTCAGGAATTTTTTCCTTAGTATGTTTAAAATGTACTTGTTAGATGTTCTTCATCGTTTAGTAATTTACTTGTGGACTAAAAGATACAAGTGCTGCATTAAATCTGCCAATTATGTTATGCTAACATTCGTGTGCAGTTTAACTGTTCACTTCACCTACCCTTTTAGTAATATATAAAGGCACTTTTCAGTTTGTGGAATGTATTAATTTAAATGTATATTTTATCAAGTCTTTATTTCTGTGATGTTCTCTTTATAGTTGGGTTATTACTGTGTTCCATGTAGAGTTTGGCCCATTTGACAATAAAGAGGATGTTTATTCTGTCCATTTACTTGTCCAAAGTGTTCTGAATAATTTTTCTGACCTTGCTTTGGCACATTAAGATCAGAAGTGATTTTTCTTAACTGCTTTGTTTAATTTTGTCGTGTGGATAGCTTAGCTTGGTTAAAGCTCAATGGTCAATTTTGAACTTGTATAAATGCAAATCTACAATGAAAATGTGTTCTGAATTGTTTAAATTCAAACCCGTAAGAAGGTCAAATGAATAAAATTAGTCTAGGTTTATGGGTAAATACAAACGCTCATTTCTTTACCACAAGGTTTTAGGTGTTATGCCATAAAATGGCCACTGTGTGACTCCCTCATGCATCTAACTCGGAGAACGGTAACTAAATATGAAATCCTGACTAACCGACTCAGCTTTACAACGTGTCAAGAATAGGAAAAGGTTTGTTCTTGGTTTACGTTTTGTGGAATATTTGATGCCGTTTTGTGGGGGAAATTGCTCGCAAATTATTGGGGAAAGAAAAGTTTCTGTCAGGGTAAACAAGATGGCAGTGTTTATTTGAACACCCCCTTCAATTAAGTGTTTTTAAGCATTTTACCGATCTGTCTGTCATTTCAGTGCGGTGTAGTTTAACACTGTTTAATGGGTTTGTGACGGTCAACCGGTTTGAATGGTTTTTATTGTCCATCTTTAAATCTTTTTTTTTTTCATTGAATTGAAATGTGTTATTTCAGTGGAAAGTTGAACAGAAATCGGTTAAGGCGAGAAAAGTTGGGGTTCGGAGAAAAGTAAACCGTTGCCTTAAAAGCAACAAGTAGATTTACTTAGCCAGAAAACCCATATGTTGACTAAAAGAGCGAGAATAATCTCGTTACCTTGTAAATAATTGTCAACTTGTAGCTTCACATTGTGGGAGGCAAAACGTAAAACCTGTTATTACCCTCATGCTGTACCCAACTCCTGAGACTTTTGCTTTCGACACAAATTACAACATTTTAGGTGTAATATTTAGCTGATAGGACAAAGATGCGTAACAAAATAATGAAGTAATTGTCCTTTGTGGCACGTTGTTATAATTTCTCGGAATGTTGTACTGATATGACAACACCTGATTTCTTTTTAACAATAGTCCCCAGACAGCACACATACGTTGGGCCGACGTCGGCCGAAGGTCAACACGTCGGCCCCTTTAATTCTAACATCGGTATATGGTCGGCCAAACATACGCATGATCGTTCGGTCGTGTGTTCTATTGTTCCAGCTCAACAAACGTCGGCTGTGCATCGGTTAACGACCACAGGCCGACGAAGCACTTCAAGCACTTATCTCTCATGCCCATGAAAGAATCCGGCAACATATTTGGTTTACAAGTAAGTTTTTGCGTGCATAATAAATTAGACAAACGCGACATGCATCATGTGTACTGCGTCGGTCGGTCCAGCTTTAAATAGCCTACATTAATGCAGTAAAACTGACCAAAATGCCTACAACACATGATTTCAATTCATTAAAATATAAAAAGTTTTGTTGTTATGCTTAAATAATGAAAACGTTGTTTTTTTCTGGTGTTAACTGCTGTTTGCTTTTTTTTATTGTGGCTTTTTCTAATACATTTTCCCAGTGTAAAAATCAAGTATGTTCTGCATGTTCGGCTGTTTAATTAAAATAAACACCTTTTTACAGAGTGACATCTTTGTTTTATATATACTGGCATTTATATTTATTGGTTATTTATTTTTGACAGTGAATCTGTTGCACAAATAAAGTGTTTGTTTTGTAACAGATTAGTAGGCTATAAAGCTCGTCTTAAAGATAATAGCGTATATAAAACTGCTAAATACATTTTAAATTCAAGATATAAAATACAAGGTTATTATTTAAATTGTCTATGGAGTGATCATGTTTATAAATGTAATACTGCATGACTTTGATGTGCGCGCGCGCGTCTCATTCCAACACTGGAGAGGAGGGGATGTTGCTATGGGAAACGAAGCTACAACACGACACGACACCACCTGAAAGACACAACACGACTTCTCTCAAGCTGCCGTTTTGACAGTTTTCAGGTAAGTTTAGTCCCTAAAACAAAGCAAATAATACATAAAACTGTTCCTCACACTTTTATTATTGGCTATTGATGAATATTCAGTTGAATATTATGTTATATAAGAGTGGTAAGTCTTCGTAAAAGTCCGTTAGCATATTAGCACTGGTAACGTTAGCGTCGGGGTAATATTACGTTAACTTACTTAATGTTAGCTCTTGTTAAACTTGTTTGTTAAAGTTTAGGCTTTTATTTATTCTTTATGTGTAGATGAGAGGTTTTGTCAATGTTTTATTTAATGCACTCCATATGTAACGTTAGTCTAATACGCATTGTACTGTAAAGGACCGTGAATCAAAAGTTCAATCGTGTTTTGATATTTCATAGTAACGTTATCTTAAACAAATGTTAAGTAAAAAAAGTGTTCTGTGGTTTCAGGAGTGAGAGAATAACCCCCTGCTACAGAAAACATAACACAAGATTCCTAAATTTCTGATGGGAGCTGATCACAGAGATGCAGGAAAGACAGGTAACTTTAAGCAGAGGATTAATTCATATGAATTTCCATTGCACATCATTATGCACATGTTACATGTCTATATATTATGCATCTGTTACTTGTCTTTATTGCAGTTATTTTAAGAAAGTTTTGACATTGAAACATGTGAGTGGTGTTAAATTTCACATCACATGATTCTTCAGAACTTAATAAATATGCAGATTTGCTGCTAAAGAAGTAATATTTGTGATTTTCATTTTGTTTAATTTTTTTATAATTAATTGATTTATTAAATCTTAGAAAAAAGTTTACACTGAATTATTTGTCATCACATCTGTTTTTAGCATTTATAGCAATCAGAAATGTTTCTTGAGCAGCAAATCAGCACCATTTGATAATCACCATAATATTAGTTCAACCTCAAGCACTAAATCAACATCTTTAAAAAAGATTTCTGAAAGATCAAGTGACACTAAAGACTTGAGTAATGATGCTGAAAATTCAGCTTTACATCATAGCTATGAATTACATGTATATTTAAACCGTTCACCCATCCCTTACACCTTAACTCATCCTCAAACAAGTCAATGTAAGCCCTAAATGAATAAATTTTGATTTGTACAGGCATGATATGCAACTTGTATTCAGTCGTTTTGTTTTGTCTTTCTTTTGGTTTTGTTTTCCACATCAACTGAAAAGGAGGTCAAAGTTTAACCTAAGTGCCGTGTAGCTGATGAACATCTTTATATGTAAGTATATTTTTATATGTAAGTATATTTTTGACGGACTGCCAGACACTTGTCAAACAGTGATGAGCAAACGAGGGGCCGTTCTTTTAAAAAGATCAGGGAGATGCAAGTCTAGAGATTAATATACGTTTTATTTCAAAATTGATTTATCTGGAAAAATTTAATAATGTTTCGAGATGTGCCCTATATGCATTTAGATGTACATCCATGTTTAAAATACTTTTAAATTTAACAACGGCTGTAAGTTATAAAAATGTTAAAGTAAATTGAGAAAACATTTTCATCAGTTTGACAACATACACAATCTCACAAATAGCATAGAAAAAGTGACAAAGCTGTCTTCTTTGTCTGTGTTTTATTACTCTCTTTCGCACTCTCGGCCACTGTATGTAACAGTAATTAGTATAATGTAACAGTAGACAGATGAGGAATGTGAATATGTAGTTTTAAGGAGCGTTACTACTGGAACCATTTTTTATATATATTTTTATATACATTTTATATATATATATATATATATATATGTGTGTATATATATGTATATGTGTGGGTATTGATTTCCCTTTTAAAAAAAAATTAAGCAAAAAATTAATTATAAGGTAGATCAGCTCCTGACAGACATGTTAACAGATCAGTTTAACTCTTATTAAATTCATTCATTAATTTTCTTTTCTGCTTAGTCCCTTTATTAATCTGGGGTAACCACAGCGGAATGAACTGTCAACTTATCCAGCATATGTTTTACGCAGTGGATGCCCTTACAGCTGCAACCCATCACTGGGAAACAACCATATACGCTTATTCTCACTCATACACTACAGACAATTTAGCCTACCCAATTCACCTGTACCGCATGTCTTTGGACTTGTAGGCAAAACCGGAGCACCCAGAGAAAACCCACGCAAACGCAGGGAAAATTTGCAAACTCCACACAGAAATGCCTGCTGATCCAGCCGAGGCTCGAGTCAGCATCCTTGCTGTAAGGCGACAGCACTACCTATTGTGCCACCACGTCACGCTCTTATTTCTATTGTATAATTTCTATTCTACAATGTATCTTATTGTTAATTCAATAAGAGAATTAACTGCACAGTTACTTAAAATGTGTGGATGGGATTACATTATTTGTTAACCCAAAGTGAGTTTCTCTTTCTTTGCAGTATTGGATGCCTAATTGCAGTTCAACTCCAAACTCAGTTGGACCAGCTGATCAGTGTCTTCAGTATTACCATAAGCTACTGGGCAGATGTGTGGACACCTATGAGCCAAACTTGGGACGTTTGGTTTTTAGGTAATACCAGTGACAAAGTATTCAGTAAATTGCTTATAATAAAAGATGCTCACTGCTTACCCCCTTATAGTTAAGTTGTTTGCAGTTTCATTGTTGTAAAAATACCATACTTTTTCCTTTTTTATTAGCAGGTGGAGAGACCATCTAGTCAGCAGAAACAACACAACTAATCATAGTTAGGTTGAGATTAGTATTATTAACTTGACTAGTTTGGTTGCAGACTTGTTCAATACTTAACAATTTGTATAAGTTACAAGATCAATGGTCCTGCTATCAATGTTTTTGTAACTTAAATTCATTACAGTTTAGATACAATCAAATGTCCAAACCATCTCTGAGTGAATGACATCAGGGAAACAGGATCAAAAGATCATTCATTATAGGCCGTTTCGTAGGTAACAGCACATCCTTTGTGAAAAATAATTTATTTTTGTGTCATCATCACAAGACAAAATACATTTCAACTGATTTCAGTTGGTTATATTTTCAGGTACTCTTGATCATTCTGTTCTCCTGGTTGTGAGGATGTGCAGAGGCTGTATTTGTCAGTGTTAAAAGACTTGTGCAGCTGAATCCAGACATACAAGCAGCCGACAAAGAGTTCTGGAGCAGGACAGACAGGTAGTTCACAGTGGCTAGGCTAGAAGTTTATACTTGGGTGGCCAGAAAGTGGCCTCCGCTATTTTGGGGGGTCCATACAAATACACCAGTGTAAGCTATACTATTGCACTGAAAAAATTAAATGAAAGAATTAATTTATCTGTTGAACACAAAATATTTTAAAGAAAGCTTAAGTATCAAGGTGGCAATATACAGTATCTGTTACATTGTAGTACATGAGCTGGCTAATACAGACTTGTAAATGTTTAGTTGTTAAGATTAGTTAAATACTAAATCCTATACTTGAGATAGGCTGCATATACAGCTTTAACTGAACTGAATTTAACTAGAACTACACCAGCATTCCAAGTGCTCTAGACTAGCTTTTTGCACTGGTGCGTCTAAAATGTTTGATGGCATTGCATTTAACACTGCAATTTTACATGTAAATTATTTTTGAAAATCACAATCCATATAGGCAATATTGACTTGTAAATGATTAACTAAAATCGGGTCAACACACATTATGGGGATTGTGTGTAGAATTTTGAGGAAATTAATGAATTTAATCCATTTTGAAATAAGACTGAAACATTAAAAATGTGGAAAAAGTGAAGCGCTATCAATACTTTCCGGATGCATTATATATATGGTTTTTAGCGCGTTATCAAAGGCTTAAAAAAATAGTCCAACATTATCTACAGCAGCAAAAGACCCTCCACATCAAAAGCTACTGGTCAGCTCACGATTCAGCAAACATCTGAAAAACAAATAGCTTATTATGCCTTCACAAGAAATCAGTGTTTTTGAGTCTAATGAAGATAGTACTATTTTATTAAATTATTATTTAGCCTGGCATGTTTACTGTTACAAAATATTTTAAATGTTTCTTAAAATAAAACATATTGTGTTCAATGGGGAAAAAGTAGCTGTTTTTTACACAGAGATAAAAAAAAAACACATTTCAGAGCAGTAATCACAATACTGTGAAACTGTGATATTTTTGTCCAAGATTATACCCTCAGAATTTTTTAATTTATTTTTTTTTCAGTTGGCCTATATTCTGTTTTTCTGTGTTCTTGGAAATGCTGCTGTGCATGAAAATGTGACGATATATCCGGTTCTATAGTTAATTCTGAAATAAATCTTAAAATGAAACAATATTTAAAAATGCAATATTTAATGTGTCAGACACTAAATAAACATGTCAATTCATTTATGTTAATCTGATTCCTTAACAGGGTGCACGGTGGCGCAGAGGGTAGCACGTTTCCCTCACAGCAAGAAGGTTGCTGCTTTAAGCTTCGGCTGGGTCAGTTGGCGTTTCTGTGTGAAGTTTGCATGCTCTCCCCGTGTTGGCGTGGGTTTCCTCCGGGTGCTCCGGTTTTCCCAAGTCCAAAGACATAGGTGAATTGGGTATGCTAAAATTGACCATAGTGTATAAGTGTGTGTGAATGAGTGTGTATTGGTTGCAGCTGGAAGGGCATCCGCTGCGTAAAACATAGGCTGGCTAAGTTGGCCTTTCATTCCGCTGTGGTGACCCAAGATAATAAAGGGACTAAGCCCAAAAGACAATGAATGAATGAATCCTTAACAGTTAAAATTAACCATTTGAGCGTGCTTAGTTTAGGGTATGTTGTGCCATTAAATTGTCAATAGGTTTTATTTTTTTTCTACATTTTAAATCTGCTTTAGCTTTCTTCTTTCCTATAAACCTGGAAATATAAAATATATATTTTTGGTTTTTAACAAATTGCTTATTTTATTCTTAGATTGGTGTACGCTGATGGTCTGCTGAGAATTCTGCTGAGTTGAAGGGATCCTCCTGTCAGACAACCTCCAAAGTACAATAGGACTAGTAAGTAACATCTTAAACATACACTACTGTTTCATAGCTTTTAGGTTGGTATGGTAAATTCTCTTCTGATAGTGTCAGCTTTATTTAATTAATACAGTCAAGCAGTAATACTGTGAATTTAATACAATGTATATAATTAATAGTGTCACATGATCCTTCTGAAAAAATAGTATTCCAATGTACTGATTCTCTCCTCAAGCTGTTTTTTTATATATAAAACATTTTAAATAAACATATTTTTAGTATTCTTGATGTATGAAAAGTTTATTTTTAAAAACATAGTATTTATTTGAAAAAAAAAAAATGTTTGCTCTTTGATGATTGCTAACAATCAGACATGTTTCTTTAGAACAAAAAGAATTTGTGGAAAAAAAGTATTCTCACTTAGCGTTGTCCAACTGTGGTCCAACATGTCATTTAAGTTTACAAATAAGCCTAAAAGACTTGATTAGCTGCATCAGGTGCATTTAATTAGAGAGTTGAATATATAATTTCTTTATATATCCTCCTCTATAGCCTACATATAATAGAAGTTGTTTGCTGAAAAACCTTTTTGTAGCAGAAATAAAGCTATGATTAGGCCCACCCGGATTTTTCGCAGAACTCCGCAGATGTTTAGCCTATCATTAATTCTGTTTATTTACTTGAGTAAACGTGTGTAAATCTATATTTATTCAGTTTTTAAATTAATTTCAGTAATATTATTGACTAATGTGAAAATGTTCATCTGATTTATGTACAATGAGGTTTGTACAGTAATATTTTCTGTCTTACTAGATATGTTATATGGAAAACTTGCTTTATTTACCAAATAAAGTGAATCTAATTGGATTTGCATTTCAAACATTAAATAAAACTTAAAAATATATTATTTTTATATTTCATATATTAAGGTTTTAGTTATGATACTCCCAAAATAATTCCGCAGAAATCCGCAGACTTCCACCAAAATTTTCAGCAGAAATAGCAAAAAAACATCTGCAGATTCCTCCTGGCCCTAGCTATGATATATTTAATGTGGTGTACAGTGTGACATTTTAGTTGACGAAACTTAGTTTATTTTGCATGTAATGTGGTATCTGAAGATTAGACATATATTTAGATACACATTTATACTAACACAATGATACTAAAAACCAAAAAAAAACATTCATTATGATTTCACAAGGAATTTAACTTGACAAATGGCTTTTCTGAAAATTTGTGCTCAGACACACTCTTTAAGGTTAAATTAAATGACACATTTTAGCTAGGCACTTGCATAACACATAATCCAGTTATATGTCATGAAACAAATAATATATATTTGTGGTAATATGAACTGCTGCAATGCTAATCTTTCTCCTTTTGGTTTCTTGCTTTATTTAAGGGTTCCCACTACAAGGATTAGATTTGGCTACTGCAGTCCCGGTTTGGGCCAGCCTCACTTGTGAAGACTAAAGATGAAGACAACATACAAGAACAATTTCGAGGATGGCGACACACTTTTTATTCCACCTATTTATCCCCTTTTATGTGTAAGCAACATTCCACAAGATAAAACAAAACTAAATGACAGGTTATTTCTTTTCATTTTGTCTGTTTTCTTGGAACATTGTACACAATTTACAACCAGTTTTATATATATATATATATATATATATATATATATATATATATATATATATATATATATATATATATATATATATATATATATTAAAAATGTATATAGGTCAGAGCAAGAAAATGTTATGTTTTCTTCTGGAGAAAGTCTTATTTCTTTTATTTCGGCTGGAATAAAAACAGTTTTGAATTTTTTAAAAAACATTTTAAGGTTAATGTTATCAGCCCCTTTAAGCAATTTTTTTCGACTGTCTACAGAACAAACCATCGATATACAATAACTTGCCTAATTACCCTAACCAGCCTAGTTAAGCTAATTAACCTAGTTAAGCCTTTAAATGTCACTTTAGGCTGTATAGAAGTGTCTTGAAGAATATCTAGTCAAATATTATTTACTCAGTTATTAGAAACGAGTTATTAAAACTATTGTGATTAGAAATGTGTTAAAAAATATTTCTGTTAAACAGAAATTAAGGGATTATATATATATATATATATATATATATATATATATATATGACAAAATCTGTTTTGTGTCATGCATTAGAGTTTGCTTAAAAAAACTGGTTATCTCTGAGAAAGTTTTGTTATTTTATATTATTGATGTGTTATTAGTTCAGAGGAGATTGCAAATTGTTGAATGCCATTTATAAAAAAATTGACTACAGACTTTAATAAGATTTTATCAGACAATTATTTTAATTTGTATGATTTTATTTACTACTGTAAATATTGTTTGCTTGGTATTTATTTTGTGTTTGTGTACTCTTTTATTATTGTAACTCCCTGAGGAAAGTCTTTTGGATACTGAACACATGACTGGTATTATCTTGTATTTTAAAATTATAGTCTTGGAAACATGCATTTTCTTTAACACTATTTAAGAAATTATAAGCATTATAACATGTGCTGACACAAGTTATTTGTGTTTTTACTATAGTAAACTATAGTCACCCTTAGTGTACATGTTTTAAGTACTTTTAAATATTCCTATGGTCTTAATGTAAATGCTGCAATGGACTTTGTATTTAAAATCTTTATTGCACAGTAGTTCAGCCATGGTTATAGTACAACTTGTTGGTTTTGTTTTAAACGTGGTAAAACATGGTTATGTGTGATAAAAGTATGTTAATCTATCTGTATGTTTGTGAAAATATTAATAAATCTTCAACTGTTATTGAGATTGGTGTGTCGTGTTTATTATAAATAAGCTGCTGCTGCAGCTAGTGGTCCATAAGTATGAGCAAAACGCCTGAGAACAGCGCCTCCGCGGCGCGGCCGGTATTTCCGGTTGCGTCGTCCTAACATCGGCCGGACAGCGTTTCCGATCATTTGCCGACGTCGCGGCGACATTTTGCCAATTAGCAAACGCTCCCTGAGCGACATCGCACCGATGGAATTTTGAAAATCGGCACGACGTCGGCCCAACGTATGTGTGCTGTCTGGGTCTATATGTAGTGACTCGAGTGGGCAACTCCGATCCCCACTGGTGGCAGCTTCTTTAATCAAATACACCTGAAAAATATAACATGGCAATCAGGATTATTTCAACATAACAAGTATGTTTGATCAGCGATGGAGCATTGAGTTCAATATGGACCTGTGCCGAATTCATGAAAATCTTAGAGATAGTTTACACAAAAATGAAGATGTGCTCTGATTTTACTGACACTCTAGTGGTTCTAAAATGTATCCGTTTTCATTCTTCTGTTGAAGCCAAAACACAACAATCTGAAGATTTTTATTTAAACAATAGCAAATATGCAATTTAAACATGACATCAAATAATGCAAATGTAACTAATACCATAACTAAAATATAAATTATATAATCAAAGTAAATAAATAGACAACTTCAACATCGAAACCTTTACAATGTAAATATATAACTATGATTTAACCTACGCAATTGACAGCAAGTTTACTATTCAACTTTAACTCCTTTGCAACTTTATTTGTATCTTGACATTTCTTGCTATTAATATACTGGAGCTAGTCTTGATATAAAGGAAAATCTATAATAGCAACTTTTAAATAAGGTTTAGAGTTATACGATCTACGTTTATTATTATGAAATTTAACAAACAAAATCAAAAGATTTCTTTAAATTCTACAGATAAATTTTTTGAGTCAAAATAAAACATAACATCTTTTGGGGTCAAATTACATCTAAAACCTGATCAAACCTGACACAGCGAAAAGTCTTACTAAACTTCTTTGAATGTTGACATTCATAAAAAAGATGAACCAAAGAATCTGGATGATCTAAACAGAATGAGCAATGTCCATCAGTCTGCATAAATGTAGATAATGGATAATTGCTAACATAAAGGTTGTGAAGTATTTTTAAATGTAGTTCCCGGTTTATTACTTATGCAGAAACGAAAAGGAAGCAACCAAGCTTTTTTTTTTCCCACACAATATCTTCAAAACAATCATTCCAAAAATGTTCCTCTAGGCTTTAAGGCTTAAAAAATAATAATAATAAAATAATAATCTAATAACTGTAAATTTTATACTACAAAAGTCTACCCCATTTAAGTATAGTACAGGATCAGTTCTTTGAGTACTATATTAGGACATATGACCTCATTAGTAGGGCTAGACGGAATCTGCAGACATTTTTTGATATTTCTGCGGAGAATTTTGGTAAAAATCTGCAGAATTATTTTGGGAGTATCATAAATAAAGCATTAATATGTGACATAAACAATAATATCTTTTAAACTTTTATTTAATGTTTAAAATGCAAATCCTATTAGATCCACTTTATTTGGTAAACAAAGCAGGTCTCTCATATAATATATCTATTAAAAGACAGATAATATTACTTTACAAAGTGCTTTGTACATGAATCAGATGAACACATTCATATTAGTCAATAATATTACTGTAATTCATTTAAAAGCTGAATAAACTTAGTCTTAAACTTTTCTACTCAAGTAAATAAACAAAATTAATAATGGGCTAAAAATCTGCGGAATTCTGCGTGCGCAGATTCCGTGTGGGCCTACTCATTATTATTAGTAAACCCTTGGGAATGGCTTTTGTTACAGAGTTACAGTTGAAACCAGAAGTTTATAAAAAGGCACATAACCATTTTTAAAAAAAAAAAAGTCAGATGTTAATGTGACTAAACTTTTTCTCTTTTAGGTAAGTTAGGATTATCAAAATTTTTTCTGGTTTGCTTAATAACAGAATAATGAGAGATTTATTAAATTATATTTATATAATTATATTTATATAAATTATATAAATATTAAAAAATTGTTATAACTTTTCTTGAAAGTCAAGTTTACATACAATAAAATAATTATGGCTCTGAAAAAGCTCAGATGATGCTGTCAAGGTTTTGGAAGTTTCTGATTGGCTAATTGACTACATTTGAGTTATTTGAAGGCACAACTGTAGAATAGATTTAAGGAAAACCTCAAACTACTGCTTCATTAGCCCCTTTCACACATACAGACCTTTCCGGAAAATTGCCGGCTTTTTGAAAATACTGGTAAATTCGATCTGGCTATTTTCCGGAAAGAGAAGTTGTAACATAACCGGCAATTTGCCGGAATGCTGCGCTGTGTGAATGCAGATGGAAGATTGCCGTAATAAGCGCGTGCACGTCTAGAACGTGCTGACGTGAAACGTCTGCTTTAGCCAATCACAACAGTCAGACGCATTTACGTCCGCGCGGTTTGTAAGAATAAAAGCCTTTGAATATTTTTCCAGACACATTTAGCTGCTAGAAGTTAGTCAGATCACGTTTATATGTTCTTCTTAATGCCAACTGTGCAAATAATCATCGATGAGATGCTTATGATTAGCCGTTGTTTGTTTACCTTCAAGCTTTGCGTGTGCCTGTGAAACAGCCTGTGAGCGCCTGCACACGCACATATTATGAACATCTCGACATGCGAAAGTGATCCTGCGAAAGTTGTTCACAATATTGATCATCCACAGAGTTTGTAATTTAGTCAAATGTTTACAAATACAAGCGCAGCCGTTTAAAGCTCATTTGTGGTGAATGATGTCAGAATTTACCGGTATTTTGGAATGTATGTGTGAATGCTCTTTTCCGGAAAAATTCCGTAACGTCCTCGCCTATGTGAACAGCGCTTTTTTGAATATACCGGTAAAGTCGTTCCGGAAATTTTCCGGATATTTACCGGTATCACTGTGTGAAAGGGGCTCTTGTGTGACAACATGGGAAAGTCAACAAGGCAAAATTAACAAAAAGCCAGATTACAGTTTGCTAAATTACACTGGGAAAAAAAAGAATAATTATTGGAGACATGTCCTGTGGTCTGATGGAACTAAGATTGAACTGTTTGGCCGTAATGACCAGAGTTACATTTGGAGGACAAAGGGGAAAGCTTACAAGCCTAGGAACCCCATCCCAACTGAAAGCAGCAGAAGATAGTTCACCTCAGATTTTGAAAGTAAAACAAGCTACTAGCAAACAGTTCCAAAATGAAAGTCAGATCTGTGATTCAAGAGTTCCCACTTAGACACGATTAGTTTTAATAGCAGGTTTGGCATGCTGTCCCGGGAGAGAACCCTGAGCTCGGAAATACTTGAGCCCAGGGCTCCCGCCTGGTCAATAAGCATACAGTATAAGGGCATCTGAGATCAGGTTGGTCTTGAGAGCTCCCTTTAAAAAAGGGAAGAAAAGGAGGAAATGGGGTGGAAGGGGGGATTTTTCCAAAACGAACATAGAGCAGTAAGGAAAAACGGTCCATTAATTTTAAGCTTGGATCATTCTGATTGGATTATTACTGATTACAGATAAGCAGCCAGTCGTGCTAAATCATATCACATGCTCCCATGGAAATTGACCCTTCAATAAGCCACGCCCAAAAACCGCCACCCACCAATCGTGGCTTAGCAACTGTAGCTACGCGCAGGGGCTCTGTCAAGCTTTTCGAGCAAGTGCATATGGATTGTGCAAATCTGACACCCAGTATCCTTAAAGTTTGGACGGGATGGTGGAATTTTTTCCCTTTTCAAACCTAAAACCCAAGAGGAGAAATGCCAGCGTGGATCAAGCTGTGTGCGGGGTGCTAAAGGAGTGGAGCTAAGTTTGCTTTGTTTTGATATTCCTGACACATTCAGTGATAGATAGACGGCAATAACTCACACACCTCTTACCCTAAACAGCTCTAAACTGTGTTTCCTACAAAAACACAAACCTGGTTCTGTTTCACAGTGGTCTTATTCCTTTTTTTCGCTCGATATTGTGAGTAATGCTCCATTTAAGCCTTCGCCATAACGTAAGTAACGCTAGTCATACTAATAATAGCAAATAGTTCATAATGACACGAGTTAATGTGGAAAATGTGAATCTGCGAATATGTTGCTAACTTTACTGAACTTCATATTTACATCTGTTTCGAGATATGAATATTTGAAATTACAAATCAACAGAACAAAACCGAGATATGATCACAAACTGAGCACTTGCGATCAATATACTTTACCAGCAGCTGTTTTTCATTCATTTATAAAGAGCACACAAACATGCTAACAGTAATAGGTAACTTACTGTACATTGTTATGGTCAATGACGCTAATATTCACCACAAATCCATCAGTTTCCCTTTCTGGCTGTTCTATTTATAAATGAACTATGTAAAAGCTCTGTCATGCGTGTTTCCTCTTCTGTTAGTGACGCTATATTTCATTGCACAACAATTAATCTCTCAAGCTTTTGGCTAAAATAGAGAAATCACGGTTTCATTTGTTATTATTAGATTATTTTAAAATTTCACCTCTCCTGCTGAGCATGAGCTAAGCTGTTGTATGGTTAGCGTATGAGGCGGCTTGGCTAAGCTAGCTTAAATTTTTATTGATTTATTCTCTAATCGGCTGCCTATTGTGTGGTGAATATACTCCTGTAATGCATACTGCAGTCCTTTTTTGTTTGGCTTTCTCGGATATCTCACCTGTTCGCCAAAAATGACATTATATCCCTGGCAATGTCTGACACCGGCGCACACACATTGAAAAAGCTGTGCCAAGGCAGGAAAGCTTGACAGGCGTAGAAACAGTAACTAAGGAGGGCGGGGCTTAGCTAAGGGTCCATTAGTTTATGAAACTTCACTTCAGTGCAAACCAACAACATTAGTCACTCAGTAGTCTATTATTAATGTTAAAGAGGTTTAATATTTATTAATTAGATTAAAAGCCTTTACCATTTAGTTACCTGTTATTTAAATGTTTCGGTCATGTCCCGTCGCTTTTGGTGCAGGCAGCCACGCTGGAACTTGTTTGACGCTAGAACCTTGTCACATTGCATGTTGTTAGGACACAGTGTTCGAATATTTTTTGTGAGCTTAATTTTTCAAGTTCATAAACAATAAGAAAGAAAAACATTCTTGAGAATGTTTATAAATCCGGCTCCAGTGTTGCCCATCCCTGGCCTAAGTGTATATGAAGTGATCGGGTGACGCAGCAGTTGCTTGATACAAGTTATAGCTCTCAGAAAGTTTATGAGGACATGAAAACCTTTTATAACTCGATAATTACTCTGATAATTACGTATTACCCGAAAGAGCTTGAACACGCCTTTAACCTTGTTCAGTCATTGTTTGGCTGAGGACTTGATGATTGCAGAGAGGAATGTTTGCTGAAACTAGACTCTGCAGGTAGGCAGATCTTCAGGAACAGGCCAAAGCCAACAGTTATTGTTCAACAGATCCCACCTCCTGCTATGCTTCCATACAAATGATTTGACTAGTGCGCAACATTGGAAAATGCATAAAATTGTTCATTGTTGCAGAAAGGCTTGAATTAACTCCACAACAAATACATCAGTTATACATTAGGAAAGTTCTTACTGTAGTAAGGGACATCCGCTTCATTCTTGTCTGTCACTGTTCTGTTTATCTACGTAAAGACTATGGCTGTTTCTCAATATGCGTTCTTCAGCGATCATGTGTCCTTGTGTAACGTCATCAACTGCCAAAGTTCAGCTCCAAAAGTCAAGACTGCAAAAACGGAGGACGCGTGAAATATCCCGGATGTATTCTTGATATTGAGGATGCATAGATGCAGACTTGAGCGCAAAACCCAGGAGTCATCTTGACTGGAGATGATATCGCAGCATTTTATATAGGTTTATTATTAAAGTTTAGAGATAGAACTTATTTACCTCAGGAGTTTCCCTAAATGAGATGGTGAAAGTAAACATTACCATGAACATCTTAATAAAGGAATAAACACATTAAGGGTGTTTATTTGCTGAAATTCGTATTAAAATCGGTTTTATTTATATTGTGCAACGGCTATTTGTAAAGTCTTTTATGTGTAGTATATATTTTGAAAAGGGGAAAAACAATAAATCGTTGTGTTTATGCTGTAATGTTCAAATACTTTTTAATTAATAATGCGTGAAGGTCATGTGACCATAAGGAAGAACACAGCATCTCATTTCTCACAGGACGCGTTCTCTGGTCTCGTAGTCTCCTGAGTTCATTCTTCCAAAGTGGCCAGGCAGGATCGGTCTTTACAAGAACACAGGTCTATTCTCTGCGTTCTTGGAATTAAGAAACAGCCTAATGCTCTGGCACGCACGTGGGAACGGTGGGTGGGAGGAACCAGCTCATTCGCATTAAAGGCACAGGCAAACAAAAACAGCTACAATGTCCTAACAGTTTAGATTTAAAAAGGTCTAATAAATAATCTAATGGGTGTTTGAGCTGAAACTTTACAGACACATTCTGGAAGCACAAAAGATTTATATTAAATCTTAAAAAAGGGGGTAAAATAGGTGCCCTTTAAAGTCTAAATCTTGCCTACCTGTTAATCGTTTTCAAAAAATACACAACATATATATATATATATATATATATTTTTACATTTATTTTCCTATCACACACAAAGCATTCTGGGAAAAAGAAATCTGCATGCACTCAAAAAATTATGTTTGCCGTTTGCTAGCAAAACTACTTATATGAAATGAGCCAAAACAGCACAATTCTTTTTTTTTTTGTTTTTTTTTTAAGATTTTTTTTGTTAAATTTGTAAAAACTAATAAGCTAACTTAATTCTTTTATGTTGTCCCAACCCAAATTAATTGTTTGGAACCCAGCATTTTTTACAGTGTGGTTAGGTTAACTTTAGTTTGAGTTCAGTCTGATACGATAACATTTTAAGTTCATGTCACTTCTTTCTATTAAGTTTAACGAACTTTTATTTAAAAATGAAGTCAAAGCAGCTCAAATAATTTGATTATTTGCACAGTTTGATTTTATAGTGTACAGAAGTGAAACAAACTCACCCACTAGATCGCTTTCACACCCTCAGATTAATAATGATGCTTTCCAGCTATACTGTAACCTCAAATGTTTAGCGGAAATCTATTTTTAATAAAGTGTGAACTTTCCAGAAGGTTTGTGAATGTGACTTTGAAATTTTATGACAGTGTGGTTCAGCTTATTCTTCTGCTGGTCATAAAGCTTACTTTCTGAAAAAAAAAGTAAAGCACTATAGGCTTTATTTGTTCAATATGGGACCATGATTATCTGAAATTGATCAGACTCTAAAAATCCATCATCACTCGAGTGCTCTATTAGAAGAGGCTGTTCATTTACTGCCCAAATGTGTGCGTGAATATTCAGGTTTATCTTTCTTCAGAAGCTCTTTTGCATCTTCAAGTTCACCTCTCCTCTTTGAGCACATTTGAAATGCAAATCCATCTCTTTTCTGTGTGTGGCTTCAGAGGACACGTTGCAGAGTTCTGAGCCTTAATGTATCCAGTAAACAGTGTTGCAAGATTCCACAGCCCAACTACAGCATAAAACCTTTCCATTTTAAAAGTAATATCAGCCCCAAAACCTGTACATTAGAAATGCAATGCCTAATATACAGGGCATCCGGAAAGTATTCATAGCGCTTCATTTTATTCACATATTTTTTATGTCACAGCTTTATTCCAAAATGGATTAAATTCACTTATTTCCTCGAAATTCTACACACAATACCCCATAATGACAATGTGAAAAAAGATTGCTTCTTACGCCTGTTTCACACCGCAAGCGTCAGCGGCGCGTGAGCAGAGCGTGAGCAGCGCGTTTGTCGAGCAGTAGCAGCACGCAGGCGTTTGCCTTTCACACCAGCTGCGTCTGCAGCGCGCAGTTCTTCGGCAGCTGCTGCTGAGATCAACCTATCTGTCTATTCTATCTAGTTACCCATGTCTCTCTATATACAAATACACTTTTTAAACTTTTCATCTGCACCAAGGCCCCACCTATGCTGTTTCGTTAACCTGCAAATATTTATTTTACAAATTTTATAGATCAAATAGTGATGTATGCTTCTCAAGCTAACTTATATGAGAAGTGTCTACAGTCAGAAGACAATCGCCTGTGATATCATGTCATTTGTTTTTTGATTATCAGGTTGCTGTAGACCTAGTTATAATCATATTTATACAATATAGTTATAATGATATTTATACATGATCAAACTAGTGTTAATTTCTCCGCTTCAGTGATGTCCAGCGGCAGAATAACAGCTCGTTAATTCATGCTCGTGCAGATGATGAGACGGACAAAAGTAATTAATGCATGCCATTCTTTTACTTATTTTCGTGTTGTCAGATTCAGAGTGCAATTTGTGCAAACAGCTCCCGGTAGGAATAACTCTAGTGAACATAAAACAAAGCCGATTAAAACTTTCTTCCTCTGCTCCGCTGCACAGAACACAGCGAGCTCACATCATCCAGCATGCGTGTCGAACTACACTACCCACAATACACTTCGCTATGGACTACAATTCCCGTAAATATTCTATTTCCCCTCTCCTACAACACTAGTGTGCAACTGATACTAAAATTGTTTTACATTTGGTTTTGTAGTTCGGACCTAAATAAATGTTTGTTGCCGTTTTAAATCGTTTTAAGTTAATTTGAATGACTATATATAAACCATTTGACATTATTAACGCATTTATTGGGTAAAATTGCTACTTTTTACTGTCATTCAATGTGTTTTGGTCGTTGTCAATGCACTGTCACTTTAATTGAGCGTGAGCAGCGCGTCAAAAATAGACCCAGCGCCGAAACTATCGCTGCACTGTTGCTTCGGCGACGCTCACGCCTCGCTCTGACGCGCTGCTGCTGCGTGCGGTATGAAAGCTCTAATCTGTTAACATGGACGCCGAAAACACACGCGCTGCTCACGCTCTGCTCACGCGCCGCTGACGCTTGCAGTGTGAAACAGGCGTTAGACAGCAATTACAGCCTCAAGTGTTTTTGAATATGATGCCACAAGCTTGGCACACTTGTCTTTGGGAATTCTTGCTCATTCCTCTTTGCAGTACATCTCAAGCTCTATCAGGTTGGATGGGAAACGACGGTGTACAGCCATTTTCAGATCTCTCCAGAAATGTTCAATAGGATTTAGGTCTGGGCTCTGGCTGGGCCACTCAAGGACATTCACTGAGTTGTTGTGAAGCCACTCCACTGATATTTTGGCGGTGTGCTTTCGGTCATTGTCCTGCTGGAAGATAAACTGTCGCCCCAGTCTTAGGTCAAGAGCACTCTGCAGGTTTTGATTCAGGATGTCTCTGTACTTTGCTGCATTCATCTTTCCCTCTATCCTGACTAGTCTTCCAGTTCCTGCTGCTGAAAAACATCCCCACAGCATGATGCGTCACCACCATGCTTCACTGTAGGGGTGGTATTAGCCTGTTGATGAGCGCTGCCTGGTTTTCTCCAAACGTAATGCCTGACGTTCACTCCAAAGAGTTTAATTTTAGTCTCATCAGACCAGAGAATTTTGCCTTTTGGAAAATTCCAGGCAGGGAGCGGCTTTCGTCTGGCCACTCTAACATACAGGCCTGATTGGTGGATTGCTGCACAGATGGTTGTCCTTCTGTAAGGTTCTCCTCTCTCCACAGAAGAATGCTGAAGCTCAGACAGGGTGACCATCAGGTTATTGATCACCTCCCTGTCTAAGGCCCTTCTCCCCAGTTCGCTTAGATGGCCGGCCAGCTCTAGGAAGAGTCCTGGTGGTTCCAAACATCTTCCACTTATGGATGATGGAGGCCACTGTGCTCGTTGGAACTTTCAGGGCAGCAGAAAATATTCTGTAACCTTCCTCAGCCTTGTGCCTCAAGACAATCCTGTCTCGGAGGTCTACAGACAATTCCTTTGTCTTCATGCTTGTGCTTTGACATGCACTGTCAACCCTGGGTCCTTATATAGACAGGTTTTCAGATCTTTTCAGATCATTTCCAATCAACAGAATTGACCACAGGTGAACTTCAATGAAGCTGCTGAAACATCTCAAGAATGATCAGTGGAAACTGAAGCTCTAAACTGAGTTCAGGTGCATTCTCAGCAAAGGCTGTCAATACTTGTGTACACGTGATATTTCAACAATTTCAAAAACTCTTTTTTCACATTGTCATTATGGGGTATTGTGTGTAGAATTTTGAGGAAATAAATGAATTTATTCTATTTTGGAATAAAGCTGTGACATAAAAACTGTGGAAAAAGTGAAGCGATATGAATACTTTTCGGATGCACTGTAGAACGCTCAAGTGAAAATGTTGAGGGAAAATATGAAATAAAAACTTGATAAACAGGAAAAATAAAGAGAAACATAAAAATATATTACATTTTGTTTTTTTCAATAACTTGTTTCAAGTTCTAATTCATAAAATAATCATATAACACCAAGGGCGTAGGTTTGCTTTTGATATTGGTGGGGACCTAATTTGACACCTTAAAGGGGGAGGCATATGACACAATAACCATTTTATATGGATTGTTGATTTTCATAATCGCCGCGGAGGCCAAAATCAAAATATTTTATTAATTGCACATCCATGGTTACTAATATGGTGGACTTGTAGAGAACTTGACTTCAAGTGACAGTTTTCTTTGAAATGTAGCAGCTTATGTCCATGTCTCACCTGAGTATTGCGCAGTAAGCCTGACTGGATAATTTCAACAAAGCATTATTTTATCTTGGAGGCAGTTTAATTATTGGTGGGAACATTTTAATAACCTGTAGATATTGGTGGAGACATGTCCCATCCATCCATGCTAATTCTACATCTTTGTATAACACTAAAAAGCATTACAACTAAACACCTTACACACGGTTGTTGACCCCTAGCCACTGAGCCAACTGAACTATTTTTTAAAACCCTAAATGACCTCAGTCATATGGGTTTCAATGACGTCTTGCTCAATCCATTATTTTGTTTTGCTATGCAGTGTAGATTAATAATTAGCAGGAGAACGTTTCATGAGAAGAAACACTTGTGCCAACAGAGAATGGCGTCAACATAATATGAGGGATCAGACAATGATGTTTTAGGGCACTTTTGAGGACGTTACCCTCTAAATCAATAGAAATGCAGTATGAAATGAGTGCTATTTCTAAGCACTATAAATCCCATTAAGTAGGTCTTTGTTTGTGTAAATGATCCATTTTGGATGCACTTAATGGAAGGGTTATAAAACCTCTGGTGTGTCTGAAATAACTTGATAATCTACTGTGCCACAATCCCCCTGTGATGGACTGGCCTTATAATCAGTTCAGGATGTTTCTTCTTGCCTTCAGTTGAGACTCCACAAGCCTATAAACCAGGGGTGCTCAACCCTGTTCCTGGAGATCGACCTTCCTAAAGAGTTCAGCTCAAACCCTGATCAAACACACCTGAATCAATTAATTAGGACCTGAACAGCACTTGATAATTACAGGCAGGTGTGTTTAATATGGGTTACAACGGAAATCTGCAGGAAGGTCGATCTCCAGGAACAGTTTTGATCACCCCTGCTATAAACAATGTGGTGAATGGAGCAATTGCTTGTTTGTTTGTTTTTATTTGACAATTAACAAAAATATACAAGTCTAATTAGACTAATTAATAGATAGTTTAAGTGAAATTTATTTATAAACTAATTACGAGAGGGTCATGGGATTGATTGCGGCTGGTCCCACATTATTCAATTCATGATTCACCAATCAGATGATTCCTAAGCCACTATAAATACCCTAAGTTCCATATAGCAGCCCTCTTAATTTTGAAGAATCCCCCCTTCCACCCCTACTCCTCCTTGCTTAGATGGGTGGCATGGTGGCCCAGTGGTTCGCACAGTTGCCTCACAGCAAGAACGTCACTTGTTCTAGTCCTTACAAGCCAGCCGACATTTCTGTGCAGAGTTTACACGTTCTCCCCATGCTAACGAGGGTTTCCCCCTTGTTCCCCGGTTTCCTCCTACTGTCAAAAAACATGCAACTTAAGTTAATTGACTAATCCAAATCGGCACCATAGACATGCTCCCATTAAGTAGTTATCTCTTAAGAGCAATCGCTATCTGTTCACTGCCTACTACAGCAGAGGAGTTCTCGAGATACACCAGAACTCAGACTCCCCTCTCACCTTGCAAACAGGAGGGAGCCCCGGGCTCGAGGATCTTATGAGTTTAGGGCTCTCTCCCGGGAAAGCATGCCAAACAAGCTTTATAATCAATCATCAGCTAAGTTTGAACTCTTGATTGACCACTCTGTAGGTCTATTGGAGACATTCATAAATATTTCTAGCAAATCTAATAAATGTTGAAGATATACTTGTTACATAAACGCACCAAATCGCAAGCAAAGAGATTTGCATGCTCGTAGGCTATTACATAAATGCGATCTCCACTTGTAATACTGCGCTCACGACATTTGTCATTGAAATAACGCCACAGGTATTTGGTAGATCTGTGTAAAAAAGGCCTGCCGCCACAGCTGGAAAAAACCCTAGAGGAAACACTGATGTCGGTTTTGAGAGTAGCATCTTGAGCTAAAAAACTAAATGGTAAAAAAGTGACAGGTCTGTCAAACCTAACATCCATACAAAATACAACATGACAAATGAATTCATTTGACTGGAAGTCAAGCTAACACAGGAACCTACAAAAAGCAATTACTGCCCAAGATAACTGATTTATTGATTTTTCAGAATTCATTAGGGCTACTGATGCACTGAAGACCTAAACAATTTCCTTTAACTTAATGCGATAAACATGTTGCACAATGTAACATTCTGTAAATTACACTTCTCTCCCTTTTCGGAACAGAACTTTGACTTTTTCTACCCAATCAGTCTAACATACTGGTATACAGTACAATACAACGCTACTGTAGTAATCAAACTTTATGAGAGCACTTGCAGCAAGTGTTCTGTTGAATTTATTAAGTGTCTTCTTCAAAAAAAGCTGCCTTACATGGATAAGAATTAGAAAAAAAGGGTACACACAAGAGCCTCACTTTAACAGCCGTGCAGTAGAGCCTTCGAAACAGTCCTGAAGATATAAGAACATCTTCAGCGTTTCTCGCATGCCTCCACATTTCATGAATGTCACTAACGTGTCCATGCGAAGTCATCATCTGGCTGTAGATGCAATGGTGATGAGGAGCTTTTCCCTCTCCGGAGAAGAACGCGTGATCCGTGGGAGAAACGTCCATCATTTTAGCGCAGATCCCGAGGAAGACGTCATCGATGTGAAAGGACGCGTTTATGGTGAGCGAAGCTTGATAGATTCTGGACACCACGTCTCTGGAGAGGACATACCCAGATCCAGGGGTGTAGTCTGGGTAGGACAACCATGGGTACAAGTCTCGGGACACATAGTACTTGCTCTCTTTGTCTCGATTCGGAGGTGAACCGCGGTGCACCCTTCCAATCCAAAGGTCTCTGGTGTTACTTTGGCCAAACCCTTGCAAGTAAAGAATTAAGTTGGGAGTGTGGACAAAGACATCATCGTCTGCAGACATGAGGAACTGCGCATGATGGCAGTACGTTTCTTTCCAACCAAGTTGCAGCAGAAGCTTTAGAGTAAGATTGTGAAAGGTGTCTATGAAGTCCTGCTGGATGAGATCACGATACTTTTGGTCCTCAAACATGAGATCCTCCTTAAGTTTTCCCCTCTCTTCTGGTATAGGATGGAGGCCAAGAGCAAACAAGACCTTTACAGTAACCCCCAGAGTACTTTCAATGTACGTCTCGTTTCCCCAAGTAGAGCGAATTGCCTGTCTTCTCTCAAAGTTCTCTGATGAGCTTTTCACAAAGAGAAGGAGCAAAATGTCTTTGTTGTCGCACTTTGTTTGATGGTTTATGAGGTACCTGTGGTTGTACTTGATGGCTTCCTCAGGGTTGACTATAAAGCTTGAGTTAATGAATTTGAAGCTATTGAAAAGGTATCGGTAAGAGAAAGACATTACATGGGTTACTACACAGTTGTCAATCTTTTCCCAGTATGTCATGAGCAGTAAGGTACTAAAGCAGGTTATCATTAGCCGTAGGTGATATTTCTTAAATCTAGGCATTTTGAGAACTGCCATGACTTCTCTGAACATTGGCTCCAGGTCCAGAAGCAATTCCAGGCTATGTTTCATCCACAACCATGGTGGCCTTCAAAACTTGGTGCGGTACTCTGTGTGTTCAGCAGCCATTGATGGTACAATCTTCAACATGACCATAGACAATTGTGGCGCTCCTGGTGTGATCGTGCAAGTCTGTAAGAGAAACAGACATGACAGCTTAAGTGGACTTGTCCATGTCACGAGAAAGCAAGGTAAGATGAGATTATCACTGTGTCCAAAACTACAAAGTAGAATTTGAAAAACAGCATGTAAACTGAGTAGCATTCCTAAATTCGTAGTATTCGATAAACAGTAAACGAAAATAGTTTCACAATATAGTACACATTTATCGTTATTGTGCTAATAGTATATGCAATTTACATAGCACAGACATGCGTGTTAAATTACATTGATTTTATGCATTGGTTATTAATCAAAATTTGGCCAATCAGATGGGGTCTTACTATCTTTATTCCCACCTCCCCGATAGTTGATGTTCTGCTATTGGCTGGAGCAGCCAAAAGGTGTTTGAAATCACATACTATATAGTATGCTAAAAACAGTATGCGAGCTGAGTAGTATGTCTGAATTCAGTATGCGAGAAATACCCCGATGACTTGCTACTTCTGGCGAGATTCTAAAGTGAGCATCCGATGCATGCTATGATATCCCATGAAGCACCGCGAGTGAAGCTACACAATGGACGCGAGTAGGTCATGTGCTCATGACGAAATGGTGGATGTAATACATCCGAGTTCCATTCATACTACTGACATTCATACTGTATAGAACATACTTTTCTAATGGCTGAGTAGTACGTTGCAAATGCAGTACCTACTGAGTAGTAGACGATTTCGGACCCAGCCTAATGCTGCGTTTACATCAGAAACGGAAAGTGCGAATAAATCACGCTATTTGCTATTCGTTTGACGCCGTGTCTGAGTGCACTAGTTCCTTTAAGTGGTGCACCCAGCTCTGTGAGTGCTTCAACTCCTCCAGAAACTATACCTGGATGATGAAGGCTTTCAACGGTGCCTTACCGTACGTTCACACCGAAAGCGGCGAGAGCGTCCAAGGTCGCTCTGGCCGCCCTGGCGACAACGCTCTCTGCCTGCAGCTCCTGCGGCGAGAGCGTCAAAACTCGCTACATTGATCTCATATTTAAAGGAGCCGTTGCAGCATATTAGTTACATTCCTGCATAAAACATGTTTCTAGCGTGAAAATGTTGCGCACTTCTTATCAAATTCATACAACAATGGAAGATCAAGTTGCGTGTGGTGTGGCTTTGCTCTATTTATCCAATATGTGTCCATATGTCTGAAATATCCTGAAGCAGCAGTACTGTTTTGTACTGTCACATCGCGTGAGATTCCCGCTTTTTAAGATAAATTTGTATAACATTAATGAACATCAGTAACTCGCCAGTAACTTATTTAATGTTCCTTTAGGAAAAAAAATGTAAATAATTGGAAATCCGGCAACCACAATAATCAAACCCTTGGGAACAACTGTGGTTGGAACCAAAGTTCACAGGTCTGTGTTCTCTGAACTGCTATCAATCGATGGACGTCTTCATTCTGATTGCTTGCCGCCGAACCGCGTCATAGCTCATTACCATAAAGTTGACTTCATTTCAACTCTCCTCGACGCTCACGCCGGCGAAGACGCGCCGCGCTGCTCCTCGCCGCCTTTCGCCGCCGGCTCTCATTGAAAATGAATGACTTCCGGCTACTTTGACGCTCTCGCCGCTTTCGGTGTGAACGTACGGTTAGACTGAGCCAAGTCCAGTGTGATAAACTGCTGTCTCATGTCGGCAAGAGGATTTCCACAGGGACACCAACAACAGGCACTATGTCATAATCACGCCCCTACAAAAGCAAGCTCATGATTGGTTAACGTAGCGCAAATGTCCGCTGAAGTTCAGATTTGCCAACTTGAACGATTCGCACCAATGCGTCAAATGCGCAAAAGGCTCAACTTGCGTGAATTACATCATTCGTGCCACCTCATTCGCGCCGCAGGACGTCTATTCCTGTCTTTGCATTGACCTAACATGTAAATCACTCATCTTCGACGCTTCATGTGCATCTGGTGTGAAAGCAGCATAGCACTTATGGTGGGAGTCAAGACAAAAGAAGAAAACGACAACAACCAGAGTCAGAATATTTGCTGACTGATTTTCACTCATTGAAAATGAGATGGTACATCTCAAGGCGTTTATCCCAATGAATGAATATCAAAAACTCATTCGTATTCTTTTAAAAACGAAATGTTTGTGCCTAGACAGTTTTTTGTGTGTTTTGGATGACCAACTGGGTCTGCTGAAATTTTGAAGTCCATCCAATGGACACTTTACTAACCCATAGGATAGTATGGGAAAACTATCCCATAAGACAGGGGTCACCAATCCTGGTCCTGGAGGGCTGGTGTCCCTGTAGGGTTTAGCTCCAACCTTGCCTCAACACACCTGCCTGGATGTTTCAAGTATACCAAGTAAGACCTTGATTAGCTTGTTCAGGTGTGTTTAATTAGGGTTGGAGCTAAAATCTGTAGGACACCGGCCCTCCAGGAACAAGTTTGGTGACCACTGCCATAGAATATGGTCGGTTAGTATATTCCTAAGTATCTACTACACGAGTAGTATGCCTTTTTATACACAGGATGGGTGATGAATCAATTTGACCAAGATGCCTAACCTCCCAGTGTGGTAAGCTGAATTGCTACACTAAATATATAAACTGTTTTACTGTGTTACTTATTACTAGCAAACTGTTAAGCTGCAGTCCCACATTAATTTGTGCATGCGAAAGTCTGTCGTATAGCTCTTCGTAAGTAGGTGAGACAACGATCAAGAGAACATTATGCAATGTTGAGTCTGGATTATCATTTTGCAAGTGTTTTTGAGGACTGTGCCCGTGTGAGGCTTTTAAAAGCATTTAGGCCTAAGAAAATGTACCGTTTGTAAATTTTTGGTACCCGTTAGTAAATTTGATAGAATTGTTTATAAAATGAAGTCTATGCCGCATTATTTTACATTTGATTGTTCAATCACTGTATACCTGAATACATTTCGACTCAATGAAACGTACATTAGCACATTTTTCAGGTTTTAAAGTTTATTATACAAATATTGTGCTCAATAATATAAATATACTTATATATTTATTATAGAATTATTATAATTATATATTTATATATTTTTATTATATAATTATATTTTATTGTGCTCAAGTGCTATACAAATAAACTTGAATTATATTTTATGCACTCTCCTACAGAATCGTCTAAAATTACAGGTTCTTTACAAATATTTATTCAACTCATCTAGTGAAATTGTAATTTTATTGCAATATATAATCGCAGAAAAAAAAAAACAATCGCAATGTGTAATTTTTCCCGTATCGTGTAACCCTATTTCATAGGTAAAAGTTCACAAAGCTTAAACTTTAGAACGCAGTGACGTGAAACTTCTCACACGAGCTTGTGTTTCCAGCCCACTGCATTTGCATGCATATGAATGGAAGTCTATATGGCAGAAAACTGCAGTTTTACCATGGCTTTATGATTCTGTTATATAAGCCTTAAAATTGTTTATTGCATTATCTGAATATAATATTAATCATTATGTAAGGATAAAAGAATTCCATGTAATTAGTTGAAAAAAAACATTTATACATTTAACTAATATGACTAGTCACTTCTATAGAAAGTACTTCTGTCGATTGCTCAACTTCAGGTTGTTCCAATCCATTATGAAAATAAAGATGTTTCAGACCCCACTGACATACTGTATGAATAACAGCATTCTTAAACATGCCGTAGCATGAAATTCTGGATAAACCTACGCATAGCTGAAAAATAAGAGTTCAGTACATGGAAATTGTATAACATGAGCCTCAATCCCCATAGTTTCCTTGTTCTCACGTAAATCCTGGAAGTGTAAAACCCCACCAAAAACAGGCTGATCCACATGGGATTATTAATATGCACCTCTCAGGCAGCACTTGATTGGCAACAACGCTTCATAGTAAGATAACAACAACATTTTATTCAAGCTTACAAGCTTTCAACACACCGGGCACTGTCCCTCAACTTCAGTGGTCACTGGATGTGTTTTATTCAAAGTGGATGGTTTAGCAAGCATTGTTGGTTATTTCTATGCATCTCGTTCCGAAACATCCTGTTTTGCATGAATCTACAGGGGGGTGGGGGGTCCTACGACAAAAATGGGTGTTCAATAGTTTTAGACTATTTACATGAATGTTTTTAAACCACTTTAAATGTTGGTACTGTAGTTTTTCCATTTATCAGGTTTCATCTTTTGCTGATGAATTACATCATGATATACAGTAGTCAACATTTGAAGGGAGTCAAAAAAGTGGATCAAAATTGGAGTAAGTCAAGGATGAAAAAACAACTTTAATGAACGGTTTTGATCTACTTTATATGTTGACTACTGTATATCTAAACACATACACACACAGAGAGAAAGACATTTTGATTTATAACAAATAGAACAAGCCATAAACCAAGACAACCTGACATGTAGCAATCCATGTGCATTTTCCCAATGTTTGCCATCCGGCACACCACATTCTTGTGTAAACTGAGTTTGTTAACAGTGGCTTTCAAGATTTTGTCAGGGTTAACATAAAAATATAAAGCGCTGAAACACAAACCAACATATGTGTAATACAAAAACAAAAAGAACGACTTTTCTATGCCATCCTCAAAGAGAAAAAACAGCATATTCTCACATCTAAATTACTGCAATGCAAATTGTATGCAATGTAAATGCAAATGTGAAGTAAAACATGCCTGAGGGTCTCTGCTTTCTTTCTGGAAACCCAATAAAATCACTGGCTCCTGTCTAAGGAGAGGCTCTACATGGAGTGTACAGCTTTCAGAGCGCTGAGCTTTCACTACCATTTAACTAATCAAATTATGATAAAATGATGATTAATTATGGTATCATAGTCGAACCGCCATTATGAATAGTTGTTTAGTAGTTCGTATAGTAACATTCATTCAGCGTATATAGGCGATTTTCAAACCTGTGCTTCAGTAGTTTCTTTTAACGTTTCTTATTCTGAATAGGAATGAAAGTTTCATTTTGATATTTCAGATTTCTGGATTAAATATTACTGTACTTCTCTGTAACTCTCAACACATTGGTTTAGATACACAACTAGGCCTGTCACAATAATCAATATATCAACTTATCGTGCGATACATTGACATGACCTCAATAATTATGGGTGATGCAATGTATATCACCTATACATAAAACCAAATCTAGCAATGTTTTAGCTGATTGTGCACCATCTCTATTTATTTACAGTAAATTACTATCGTATATTTTCATGTGGGCGCCTGACAACTAAAAAATAGATCTGTTAGCAGATATCGCTGCCTCGGTTATTTTTTTTTTTACGTTGCACTTTTGTGTTAACATTTGTTATTATTAAATAGGATTTGCGTTTTCACATTCTGGTTCCAATGCCTCATTATTAAATTGGTAAAATCATTATAATTAAATGAAAAATCCTCAAGAATAAAATATTATGTGCTCTTTGGAAGAGTGTACTTGCATTGTAATGCTATTGTCATTCTGGCATTATGTAATGATAAGTGGCATAAAAGGGTCTTAAAATGACAATAATATAGTTTATCGCAATATATTTTGGTTCAATATATCGTAAAACAAAGAATAGATATCGTGATAGGCCTATACACAACTTTAAAATAGTATAAGTATTTTCTAATTTGTCAAATCAAAATGTCTTTTTTTCTCCATGTAATAAAGTCATGCAACTTTGGAACGACATAATAGTAAAATTTAAATTTTTGTTGAGCTAGCCTATTAAATAACACATTGAAAATTGAAAAAGACGCCTCCGTTAACCTATGAACCATTTAAAATTTTTACTTTTTATGCTAAAAAAAAAACTACTAAGACAGGTTTCAAAATCAACTAAATACGGTGAATGAATGTTACTGTGCGAACTACTAAACAACTATTCATGATGGCGGTTAGACTATGATGTCATAATTAAATCATCATTATATCATATTTTAATTGTTTAAATGGTGGTGGAAGGTCATCATTCCAAAAGCTGTATCCTTCGTGTAGAGCCGGTCTTTAGACAGATGCCAGTTATTTTATTGGGTTTCCATTAAGAAAACAGAGACCCTCAGGTTTCTTGTGGATTAAATATTACTGTACTTCTCTGTAACTCTCAACACATTGGTTTAAATACACAACTTTAAAAAGTGGTGACTGATTTCTAATTTGTCAAATCAACATGTCTTTTTTTCTTCATGTAATAAAGTCATGCAAGTTTGGAACGACATAATAGTGGAGTAGCTATTATAAAGTAGCCTATTAAATAACACAATGAAATTTAAAAAAGACGCCATAATTAACCTATGAACCATTTACAATTTTTTACTTTTTATGCTAAAAAAGCCCAAGAGATCACTTTCAGTGATCACCAATATTAAACTGCCTCATTAGGTACATAAAAAAAAAAAAGAAAATGTAAAGAATGAGTAGTTTAGTGTAATTCAGCTGTCTAGATAGACCGCCAAACAGACAGCGAGCAAGTATCTGGTGGACACTTATTCATTTAAAATGTATCATATTTGCATAAATAACCACATGTCCAACCAAGTAGCAACTGCAAACAAATGATGTTGGACCATCTCTCAGAACTAACACTGCTTATCTGAACTTTTTAAACAAATTATGCTAGTAAGCTAGTCCAAATGACTGAACAAATGAGCTTAACCTTACTTTTAATGAAGTACTTTTAACGAAAAACGTATTGAATGTCACAACGAAAATGTAAAAAGGACATAAACATAATACATACCACTTATTATTGTTTAAATAGTTTTAACTACAACTGTATTTTTAAATGAACACTTCAAAAGGAAGGACTTACCATCTGGATTCGCCTCAGCTTTCAGCTAAAGCATCAAACATAACCGCGTCTCTTCCATTGGCTGACTTTTGACTTTATTCACGATACTGTAGACTCCGGCATCTGTGAGCAACTTCTCCTGGTTAATAACGAACCTTGCCCCGAGGAAGTTGTTGTGAAGTGAACTAACCACGAGGAGTGAGTGTGTTTGAGGAACGAAGGACACTCCCGTATTTGTTTAAATTATTTTTAAAGGAGACGCGCGCGAGGAAATGTCTATTTGCCCAAAGGTATTAATGACGTGTCTGTTTAATATGCTGACTGAGACTTTTAATCACAATAAACGACGCTAATGTTTATAAAGATGTACCCTAAATTCTAGGCTTACACAAAACTTATGAAGTTGTCTTACAGATAACGTATGGGAAAGAAAAAAGTTTGGCAAACACTTGCCAACACCCTAAACAAACAGCATTACGGTGCCACTATAGATTACAAGAAGCCATTAACACGACGACCTCCTTCAGCTAACAAAAAAAGTAAGAAAAAAGAAAACGGACCCTTTGGTCATCATTTCACATTTCATTTTATTTCAGATATCTTTTAAGCCGTCAAGGTGGTGCACTGGGTTGCACAAAAGCCTCACACTAATCTTTGGAATAACTTATTTTTTAATGAATTATTTTTTATTTATCGTCCTTATTTAAACGTGATTTAAATTTGTCTATAAAATATATATTTCTGTATTTCTCAAATAATGATCATGCTCTCGATCTTATTATTTTTTTTTGTTACACTGTAAATTTTTTATACCCAAAAATAAGTTCCTAAAAACAATACCTATATTTAATACTTTCCTTGTTGAAATTTCGTACAATATTGAATCTCTTAAACTTATTAATAATAATAATAATAAGAATAAGCTTCTTAAAGCTTATAATCATTTCTCTAAATAATTCTCTCTCTCTCTCTATATATATATATATATATATATATATATATATATATATATATATATATATATATATATATATATATATTTATTTTTTTTTTTTTGTTATTGTATTTTTCTTTAATGCAGTGATGTTATTATTTTTATATTCAATAAAAATAAAAAGCCTCACACTAAAGAGGTCGCTCAGTGGCGCCCGCAGAATTTTTTTTTGGGGTGGCCACTGGCCAGAAGAGGCCCAACCAAATCTTGGGGTGGCACACAAAAGATAATGAATTCAGTGTAATGTTAATTTTTTGTTTTTGGTAAATGAAATAATATGGTTTTAATGGATTACTCTTAACATATTGCCATTTATTCCTTGAAATAATTCAGCAAGTGCATGTGAAACCAAATAAAAATCAATATTTAGTTTAAAAACAAGGTCAGTTGTTTTTCCACATACATTTATTGTACAGAATACAGTACATGCTATGTCTGAACTTAATAAAGATTAATGAATTTATAAAACAAATGAACAAACTGAACAAAATGCATTTCTATACACACAATCACTAATAATACAGCATGTATCCATATTCCTTTTATAACCCACAATATTATTAATACAGTTCTTTATTGATGTGTCTGTTTGCAAATTACATCAACAAAATAACTGATTTCTGGCCCTTGTCAGTCAACAAACAAAACAATGGAGGTGCTAAATAAGCTGTGTACAATCTCGTGAACCCAAAGTTGTGCAAAGTTGTGCACAAACAAAACTAATCAACTTGTTATAAGAACTTCACCCTTAATTTTATTTTAAATGTGTTGTAGCCTAATCAGCAAAAGTGAACGTTCTGTAGAAAAGCGAAATGACCTAATTCTGACCCTGCTGAAAAATCCAGCTTAAACCAGCCTAGGATGGTTGGCTGGTTTTAGCTGGTCAACCAGCCTGGTTTTAGAGGTGTTTTAGCCACTTCCAGGCTGGTTTCCAGCCATTTCCAGCCTGGTCTTAGCTGGTCAGGCTGGAAAGTGGCCAGCTAAAACCATCTTAAACCAGCTTGACCATCCTGGTTTAAGCTGGACATAGCTGGGCTCCCTGCCTGGCAAGGCTGGTCAAGCTGGCTTTAGCTGGTCATCTCCCAACCTGTCCAGCTAAGACCAGGCTGGAAATGGCTGGAAATCACCCTGGAAGAGGCCAAAACCCCCTCTAAAACCAGGCTGGTCGACCAGCTAAAACCAGCCTAGGCTGGTTTAGGCTGGATTTTTCAGCAGAGGAGCCTTGCTAAGTAACGTTAACACGTTTAGTATTTAACTAGAAAGGTTAACAGACAGCATAGAATATTTAAGTGAAGATATGCATGTATGACAAACATATCCGTTGTTGTTTTCTAAATAATTGCCATTGCTGTCAGCTGAAGGTGTGTATGTGCTGTCAACAATGATCTGGGGGAGGAGCAGGTATCAGCTACTTCAGTGGCGCCAATCAATCCACAATAATTTAGTGGCTGCAGTTTATTTATTTATGTTAAAATATTGTGAATGTCCGTAAGTACATTTAAATAAATAAGATCAACAGCAAAGTCATATTTGGGGTGGACGTATTGGGGTGGCCACCCAAACTTTAACCCCTGGCCACCCCTTGGAGCCGCCCCTGTGGTATGAGCCCTGGTTGGGTCAGTTGGCAATTCAGTGTGAAGTTTGCATGTTCTTCCCATGGGTTTCCTCCAGGTGCTCTGGTTTCCCCCATATGTGTATGGATGTTTCCCAGTGATGGGTTGCAGTTGGAAGGGCATCCACAGCGTAAAACATATGCTGGATAAGTTGGCGGTTCATACCACTGTGGCAACCCCAGATTAATAAAGGGACTAATCCGAAAAGAAAATGAATTAATAAACCTTTTGTCTACCGCTCACAATGTTGTTCTGACAAACTTTTTGTAACATCAATAATTGATGTTATTCTGGATAGGAGTGTATTAATTATTGATACTGAAACTAACAGTCATTTATTGTGCTCATGAAAAGGATTGTGCTCATGATACTAAAAGCGTCAAGCCCAAAGAAGACATTTCGTTTGAAACTTACACCATTTCAGATACATAACAGATCACCATTGGTTATAATACATTCATTCATTCATTTTCTTTTCAGCATAGTCCCTTTATTCATCAGGGATCGCCACTGGGGAATGAACTGCCAACGTATCCAGCATGTTTTGCGCAGCGGATGCCCTTCCAGCAGCAACCCATCAATGGGAAACATCCAAACACACTCATTCACCCACTATGTACAATAGCTTACCTTATTCACTTATACTGCATGTCTTTAGACTTTGGGGAAAACCAGAGCACCTCGAGGAAACCCACGTCTACATGGGGAGAATATGCAAACTCTACACAGAAATGCAGACTAATCCGATCTATTTTCTTACTGTGAGGCGACAGCGCTACCCACTGCACCATCGGTTATAATTATGAGAATTATTGGTGATTTAAGATCAACTTTGAGGTACATGAACTTATTATTGAGCAATGGTGGTTTGCTTATTCAAAAACATCACTTAGATTTAGCATTTCAATAATTTCCTTGCGTCATGTTACGTTAATTGCATAAACAAAGTCAATATAGAGTTCTGTCTGTATTTAGGCCCGTTCACAAAGAGCACGATAACTATAAATATAACAATAAATATTTTTGTGTCCACAACACTTTTCATTCATTTTCTTTTCGGCTTAGTGCCTTTATTATTTTGGGGTCGCCACAGCGGAATGAACCGCCAACTTATCCAGCATATGTTTTACACAACGGATGCCCTTCCAGCCGCAACCCAGTACTGGGAAACATCTAAACACACTCAAGCTGCAGAAACACTAGAGTTTGTGCTTGCGAAATTCTGTTGTGCGTTACTGCGAAAGGGGGCGGGATTAAACAAGATGATTAGGCATTTTAAAAAGCAAGCGATTGGTCCATATTTTAAATTTCTGTCCAGAAAGGTCATGCTTTGATTATCGTTTGGTCTCACGCAGTCACATGATGCGATTTCGCAGGTCAGAGTTCACCAAGCTTGAATTTTACAACACAGCTAACTGCGAAACTTGTCGCACGAGCTTGCATTTCCGGTCTGACGCAATCGCATGCATATGAATGGAAGTCTATGAGCAGAAAAGTGCAGTGTGCCCGCTGCTTCACTCACACATACACTATAAGGCCAATTTAGTTTATTCAATTCACATGAACCACATGTCTTTGGCAGACATCCCACGTCTCCCCGAAGTTCCGTGAGTCTCCCGCAAATGCATAGAGACTCCCGGATGCCCGCAAACGAATGATAATCTCCCGGAAATCGCGCATCTCCTGCCCGGTCCTTAAATAGTCTCCACCGCATCCCTCCCAGCTCTCTAGGTATGTCTGGCGCAACTCAAGCCAACCGCTCTTCAGCGCGCAACTCACCCCCACCGTTCTTCAGGTACGTCGCCTGCAACTCGCCCCCACCATTCTTCAGGTAAATCGCGCGCACACGCCCCCACCGTTTTTCAAATACGTCGTGTGCACTTGCCCCCGCCACTCTACAGATACGTCGCGCACACACGCACCACCGCTCTTAAGATACACTAAACAAAAGAGCACCCGAAGAAAACCCATGCTAACACGAGAACCAGCAAACTCCACACAGAAATGCCAAGTGACCCAGCTGGGACTCAAACCAGTGACCTTCTTGCTGTGAGGCAACAGTGCTAACCACTGAGCCACAGTGTCACTTAACCCAGTCCACACAACAAAATGAGCGACAAAGATGTTTGTTTTTTTAGATTGTTTATATATATATATATATATATATATATATATATATATATATATATATATATATATATATATATATATATATATATTAATCAAACAATTTTAGCAATCGTAGTAGTGAAACTAAAACATCAAACATATTTAAGCACAGCATTATAAAAGGACACAATTTGAGATACTTTTATTTTTATGCTAACATACTTGCTAGCCTCACTTGCATGACTAACATTTATTTTTTTATCATTCTTTTCCATGCTATATCCCACTGATTTCTAGATAGTCATTATGTTTAAATAATCTTAAAAGAGGGCTTACTTGAAGCACAATCTCCACAATGCCGTCTGTAGCTTTACATTTCGCTAGCCATGTTTCAATAGATTCTGACCAACGTTAGCTGTCAGTGTTTTATGCTATCTGAGGGGGAAATCATCCTGAAAGTAATCCCAATGGCATTATCTACATCTTTCTCATTATAGTTGTGGTCTGACGTGTTCAGTTGGTTTACATTCATAACATTTTTTTTAAGAACTCTATCGTTATCTTTAGTTTTATAGTGCTTGGTGTGAATGGGCCTTTACTACAACATCCGGGGAACTCGATAAAATTAACCCCATAAAAACCAAAGCAAATCAAATTACTATATTATACAACCATATAAAACAACACAAAAGAGAAAGGTTGACCTGAGAATGTGACTTACCTTCATTTTTACATTGGGTACGTGTTTAAAATAAAGATCTGATCGCTATTAGGCCATCTCTGTCGCCATCTGATGGCGGAACAACGTCAACCGTCAATGACTGTTTAACTACAAACATGCACCTTAATGCAATACAGAAACACTTGTCATTTATAACACATACTATTTATTGAACAACATTACTTAACAAACTACAATAAACAGACAATAAGGAAACCACGCAAACATAATAACCACTTTTTAATGCAAAGTTACATGCAGTCAAAATATTTGCTCTGGAAGAAATAACAGGTAGTTGCGATCAAATATTGCCACTAGGCATAGTCCAAAACGATTTATACTTCACATTTAACTACAGAAATACTTGGATAAGACTGTAGAAGTGTTGGTTATGTCTGAAGGGTGGTCAACGGGATGAACGTAAGTGATGAGCATCCGCTGAGGTCCTAAGTCCCATATATCCGAAATAAATCGAGACACATTTTTCAAACGGCGCTCGCTTTATAAATAAATAGCATATTTGTAGATTAAACAGCTTTCATATCTCTTAAAAACTCTCAAAACATTATGTAGGACACAATCTTTTTAAAGTAGTCATCCGCCAAGACACTTTCTTTTACACTTCAAAAAATGCTTTTCTTACTAAGATTTTTTGTCTTGTTTTTAGTCCAAATATCTCACAATTCTTAAATCAAGAAGAATTTTCTAGACAAGCCAAACATATTGTCTTGTTTTAAGAAATAATATGCCAAAATTAAGTGAGTTTTTCCTTAAAACTAGAAAAATAATCAGCCAATGGGGTAAACAAAATAATCTTGTTTTTTCTTTTGACATAAGATTATTTTGCTTACCCCATTGGCAGATTATTTTTCTAGTTTTAAGGAAAAACTCATTTAATTTTGGCATATTATTTCTTAAAACAAGACAATAGAAAACAAATCTAAGTAAGAGAAGCATTTTTTGCAGTGTAGGAATGCTGCCCACGGCTTCGGTAAACTCATTAACGATGAACGACCTTGCCAGCTCAAAAAATGCTTTCACATAGTTTTATTTCAGTATAGTAGGCAACTTACATTCTTAGGTACTCATTAGCTTGTTCTGATAAATTGGTTACTTACTTTGGATAAGACTTTATTAGCTACTAAAGTCATCGTGACAATTATTGAGCTCATGATACTAAAGATTCGTGAGTTTTGTTGAGTAATGTGAAGTGTTAGTTCACAACAAAATGACATTCTCTCATCATTTACTCATCGTCAAACCTGTTTGAATTTCCCTCTTTCAGAACAAGATTGGGTGAAACTGGCATGACTTTCATAGCATGTTTTGTTCCTCCCGCTTTTGGATTTTCTCCAACATTCTTCAGAATATCTTGTTTTGTGTTCAACAGAAGAAAGAAATGCATAAAGGTTTGGAACTGCTTGAGTTTGAGTAAAGGGTACATTTTCAATTCTTGGGTGAACTATAGTTGCAAGCCCAAACACATATTTTGAGGTAAATATCCAACTTACACCAACTTTAACACGATTACGGAGGTTGGAGGTTTCTCTAGAATATCTCATGGCTCTAGGCCAATCAGCCCTCAGCATTTCCTCTTTCATCAGGGTTCATAATCTCATGTATATTGATCTCTTTTAAAAAAAAACAGTTCATGATACCTGCTAAACCAGTGGTTCTCAAACTGTGGTGGGCTTCCTTCTAGTGGTACGCGGAGGAATGCAATATGGCATGTACATGCTACATATATTTCAAAATTTATCAAAAATGATGTATATAGTATGCCATATATGACATATAGCCTATATTTCTGAGGTAATTTGCCACATTTTTTTAACTGTGCAGAGTTGTAGCTGCTTTACTGGGCCTACTACACTACTGTATTTCAATACTGCTCATTTTGGTGGTACTTGGAGAGACAATTTTTTTCTGAGGTGGTACTTAATGAAAAAAATTTGAGAACCACTGTGCTAAACTATTAATTGGCCCAACGCCACAGCAGGGGCGCAACTACACAAATAGTTAAAATAGTTTTGAGCAAAATAAGTAACCATAAGGCCTGATGTATCTATCCGCTTGTTAAGTGGTGACGTGTTGGTGACGTATGTAATACTGTTTCCTGGTCCAAGCCGCCATTCATTTGAGTTGAGAAATCATTCGTTTATGATCACTTTTTATTCGTATCACACATTAAAGTTATTTTAGATAAAGTCATAGTGTACACAACTATCTCTGGGCTTGCTGCATCACAAATACCAACATTTTAACAACTTATAAAAAAATTAATCACTTTCTGGCCGTTGGATATTAGGCATGGACATATATATTGCGATCGTGATTTTCGAAAGTATTAAATCGCTTTGTAAACGTTTGTAATTACCATTTGATGAGTTTCCCTATTCAGTTGAACAGAGCGATTGGACACGGAAGCCGGTTCGCGTGACGCCACACTTAACAAGCGGATATGACACGTAATAAATTTATAAAAACATGTATTCATTCATTTTCTTGTCCCTTTATTAATCCGGGGTCGCCACAGCGAAATGAACCGGCAACTTTTCCAGCACGTTTTTACACAGAGGATGCCCTTCCAGCCGCAACCCATCTCTGGGAAACATCCACACACACTCATTCACACACACAGACTCATACACTATGGACAATTTAGCCTACCCAATTCACCTGCACCGCATGTCTTTGGACTGTGGGGGAAGCCGGAGCACCTGGAGGAAAAACATGCTAACGCAGAGAGAACATGCAAACTCCACACAGAAACGCCACCTGAGCAGAGGTTGGAACCTGCGATCCAGCGACTTTCTTGCTGTGAGGCGACAGCACTACCTACTGCGCCACTGCCTCGCCATCATAAAAACATGTACATAGTATTAAAAAAAATGGATCTTGATAGATTAACAAACATTTCAGTTTCAAAAAATGTGAATATTCTGACTGTTTATTCATGTGTCAGTTTTGAAGAATCGTTATAATAAATTATAAAAAAATCATATAGGGGACTTGTTAATCCAAATAATATTTTCTATTTTATCTGAAATATATTGAGGTCTGTACTTACATAAACATACATTTTGTGTGATCCCTCTTATTTTGGCAAAATAATGAATTAATGAATTATAAATAAGGTCCCACTTTATATTAAGTGGCCTTAACTAATATGTACTTACACAGGAATTAATAGTTTGTTACAATGTACTTATTGTGTAAATACATGTATTTATTGTGTACTTATGCTTGATTAAATACATGTATGTATTTACATCTGTAATTAACTTCTGTAATTACATTTGTAAATACACTGCAGACCATTCCCTACACCTTAACCCACCCTTAAACCTACCCATACCACCAAACCTGTCCATAACCCAACCCTTATCCTAACTCAAGAGCACCACAAGTGTTCTCAAAAACATTATAAACACAGTAAGTACATTGTATTTATTTTTTGATGTAAGTACATAGTAGTTAAGGACACTTAATATAAAGTGGGACCATAAATAATAATAAATAAAGAACATTTTTCAGATTATTTTTATAACGTTTGACCTCGACTGTGCTGCATGTATGATTTGACACTTTTGATTTTGATCAATTAAAAAAAAATTGAAACCGTTACATCTACATGAACACTTTACACTTGGCCGTGTGACTGCATGTTATTGTGTTAAATGATTTTGAATTAAATGTGTACCAACTCATGTTATATATTTTCATTTATTAAAATACAATAGTATACTCGTATAAAATACTAAATAAACATTTTTAACAAAACAAATGTATTTATTTTTTATTATTTGAAACTTTTATAATTTCAAAAATAGTTTTGGCACAATGGCGCCCCCCATGTGTGACTACATACCCCCTTTATGCTAAACTGACAAAACGTAAAATACATTACCTGGAGAAAAAAAAAAGAGGAGGAGTAGGGGTGGAAGGAGGGATTCTTCAAGACGAAGATAAACTAGGGTAAGAAACTCTAGTTATTTATAAAGTGTTAGGATTTATCTGATTGGTAATCATGTTAGCTAATGCGGGACCAGCCGTGGTCAATCATAATCACGTGATCCTCTTGAAATTGTTGCCTCACAGCAAGAAGGTCGCTGGCTTGAGTCCCAGCTAGGCCAATTGGCATTTCCATGTGAAGTTTGCATGTTCTCCCTGTGTCGGCATGGGTTTCCTCCGTGTGCTTTGGTAGTGCAAAGACATGCGCTATTATAGGTGAACTGACCTAAACTAAATTGGTTTTGGTGTACGAGTATGTGTGTGTGAATGTGAGAGTGTATGGGTGTTTCCAAGTACTGGGTTGCCGCTGGAAGGGCATCTGCTACTTGAAACATATGCCGTAATAACAGTTGGTGGTTCATTCCACTGTGGTGACCTCATAAAATTAAAAGCAGTACTTACAGGTCCTTTTAGATCATCTTGACTTGTCTGGATGTGATGATTGGCCAAATCTTTCCCATTCGTATTTCTCCTCGATCAATTCGAATTGTTTTCTTTCACAATTTTTCTCCGTCTCTAATCACCTTTTATAGTAATAATTTTGTTTGTCTGAACCATGTTTGGAAGGACTAATTTTATACCAAAAATTAATAAGACAAATACAGTTGAGGTCAGAATTATTAGCCCTCCTGAATTATTAGCCCCTCTGTATATTTCCTCCCAATTTCTGTTTAATAGAGAATATTTTTTCAACATATTTTTAAACATAATAGTATTAATAACTAAATTTGATGTGTATTTTTAAATTTTAAATTAGGTATTTATAAATCGTGTTTTAAACTTACAAATTGGATTTGTGTATTTATGGATCCTGTTTTAAACTTACGAATTAGATTTGTGCATTTATGAATCCTGTTTTAAACTTACGAATTAGATTTGTGCATTTATGAATCCTGTTTTAAACTTACGAATTGGATTTGTGTATTTATGGATCCTGTTTTAAACTTACGAATTGGATTTGTGCATTTATGAATCCTGTTTTAAACTTACGAATTGGATTTGTATTTATGAATCATGTTTTAAACTTACGAACGGTATTTGTATATTTATGAATCGTGTTTTAAACTTACGAATTGGATTTGTGTATTTATGGATCCTGTTTTAAACTTACGAATTGGATTTGTGCATTTATGAATCATGTTTTAAACTTACGAATTGGATTTGTATTTATGAATCCTGTTTTAAACTTACGAATTGGATTTGTGCATTTATGAATCCTGTTTTAAACTTACGAATTGGATTTGTATTTATGAATCATGTTTTAAACTTACGAACGGTATTTGTATATTTATGAATCGTGTTTTAAACTTACGAATTGGATTTGTGTATTTATGAATCATTTTTTTAAAGTTACTAATTGGATTTGTGCATTTATGAATCATGTTTTAAACTTACGAATTGGATTTGTATTTATGAATCATGTTTTAAACTTACGAACGGTATTTGTATATTTATGAATCGTGTTTTAAACTTACGAATTGGATTTGTGTATTTATGAATCATTTTTTAAAGTTACTAATTGGATTGGTGTATTTATGATTCATGTTTTAAAGTTATGAATAGGATTTGTGTATTTATGAGTCGTCTTTTAACCTTACGAATTGGATTTTGCAAATTGTGTTGTGCATGTATGAAATTTTTTTTGTAAATATTATTTTTGTGAGTGATCTGGCTCCATCAAAAACTCAGAAGGGGACACGTTACATGGATATGGAAACAAATATATTGCGTTAGCACCACTTTAAATATAACTCACAAATCTCAGTTCTTTAATATTTAGATTTTTTTTTAAATAACTACGTTGTAAAAAATGTAATGACAAAAAGTCAAGACAACAAATATTTTTATGTTGCTTTATTTTAATAAGGTTATCCGGTTTTAAGTAAATTTAAGTTACCTACAAGTTAGTTTACCTACAAGTTGAGATGATTTGACACCAAACTAATTTAAGGCAAGAATTTTTTTTTCACAGTTTAGAATATTTAATATTGAAATACTTTTTCTGTTTTTCGCTCAGTATTTTGTGTTGTTTTCAAATTAAATGCCAGAACATTTAGAAATCAAGATTAATTTAATTAAGAAGCAAAATTGCTTGAGATCAATGTCGGTTTTCAGTGAATCTGATCCAAATGACAAATATATACGAAAACAAAACAAACCCTTGCTGAAAACAAAATAATTTATATAACAATTATAATTTTTAAGGATCACAGGAAAAAGGTGGTTTGCCATGTCCAGGTTGGAGGAAAGTCCCTACTCCAGGTGGAGGAGTTCAAGTATCTTAGGGTTGTGTTCACAAGTGAGGGATAGATGCAGCAGTAATGCAGTCAATGTACCGTTTCTACTCTCACTTATGGTCATGAGCTTTGGGTCATGACCAAAAGGACAAGATCTTGGATCCAAGCAGGCGAAATGACTTTCCTTAGCAGGGTGCACCCTTATAGACAGGGTAAAGAGCTCTGTCACCCGGGAGGAGCTCGGAGTTGAGACGCTGCTCCTCCACATCGAGAGAAGTCAGCTGAAGTGGCTCAGGCATCTGTTTTGGATGCCTACCTAGGGAGGTGTTCCACCACGTCCCACCAGGACGAGGCCTCGAGGAAGACCCAGGACACGCTGGAGGGACCATGTCTCTCGGCTAGCTGAAGGAAGTGTCTATTTGGATGTCTATTTGAGTCTTTGTATTGGCTCAACATGTAAATCATTTACGCTTGACGCTTCATCCACATCTGGTGTGAACGCAGCATCAAACTGTAAAAGGGTGAATTGAGAAAAGACCTGCAGAATCCTAGTTTTCTGATTCATAAAGACGAAGTACACAAACACTATACTATCAAAATATATTTTATTCTGGACTTTTCATCTGATCTGACTCAAATCACAATAGTCAAACCAACACTGCAGTAAGTGATTTCTGCTAAAGAGTGAGCAAAACAAGAGGGGGGAAAAAAGCAAAGAGGAAACAGAAGCAGATTAACGGTTAGACAAAAATCGCTGAACAAGTATTTACATGGTTGGAGAGGTTCTGATATGCCCATGTAAGTGCTTTTGACGAGAGCTAAAAACAACATTAGAATTACAAAATATTCTGAAGTACAAAACTTTCAAAGGGCCGTGGACGGCAAGCAGAGTGCTAGACGCTGAGGAGACGAGAAGCAAACGCCTGCGCGCACGCACACACTGTAAAAAGTAGATCTTTTGAAAAATTAAAACATTATAAAATACCATTCCACTGTCATAGACAATATAATAAATAGCGTATTTTTGTACAATCTACTCGTTGATTATATTAGAGCAAGCGTCAAAATACTCATCTCTTAAAAAAAGGAAAGGAAATTTTAAGAGGGGGATGCAATTTATAGTTGATACTAGGAAGAAAAAAACCTTTGTTCCATTTTAGGCTACATTTTTTTTTTCAAAAACAAAAACACTGTTACACAAGTTTAAACCAGCCGCCTCAACCTCTTATAATTATCAGAAGACTCGGTTCATTCAAGTAAATGCTAAGCATCGCTCAAGTAATTTCCGTCCAGAACATATATTCAAAAAAAAAAAAAAAAAACGTTTAAGTGCTCAGTGGATTTGATGGGAAGATGTCTAAAGTGCTGAGAAGTGGCATGAATGCTGGGTTAAAGCGGCTTTTCTGGACTATGACTGTCTAATGGTATTTTATAAAGACACGTCTAGCAAACTCCAAATCAATGTGCTTTACCCGGAAGGAACCGTGCTGCGAGAAATCCAAAACCGCCAACGGAGTTTACGCCAAAAAATCCATCCTTTAAAACAGTAGCAGGAAGTAGAATAAAAAGCCTGTGCTCTCGTTTAGCTTTTCTGCATCAGCTTCTGCATTACACTCACACCTTCGCTGAGCAATGACCATGGCGATTTACTATAGCTATTGCGCAAAAATCATTCACGAAACAGATTTCAGATTTTCGAATTGCGACGCTGTTCTCTCTTGTTGCTGAGCTTGCTTTAACAGCAGATGGCGCTCTTGGCTAGTTTTTAACAGGAGATGGCGCTCTAGGCTAGTTTTTAACAGGAGATGGCGCTCTAGGCTAGTTTTTAACAGGAGATGGCGCTCTAGGCTAGTTTTTAACAGGAGATGGCGCTCTTGGCTAGTTTTTAACAGAAGATGGTGCTCTAGGCTAGTTTTTACCAGAATTCAATGCTCTAGGCTAGTTTTTAACAGCAGACAGCGCTCTAAGCTACTTTTTAACAGCAGACGGTGCTTTAGGCTAGCTTTTAACTGCAACTGGCGCTCTAGGCCAATTTTAAAAAGAATACAGCGCACTAGGCTAGATTTTAGCAGCAGACGGCGCTCTTGGCTAGTTTTTAACAGCAGATGGCGCTCTTGGCTAGTTTTTAACAGCAGATGGCGCTCTAGGCTAGTTTTTAACAGGAGATGGCGCTCTAGGCTAGTTTTTAACAGGAGATGGTGCTCTAGGCTAGTTTTTAACAGAAGATGGTGCTCTAGGCTAGTTTTTACCAGAAGTCAATGCTCTAGGCTAGTTTTTAACAGCAGACAGCGCTCTAAGCTACTTTTTAACAGCAGACCGTGCTTTAGGCTAGCTTTTAACTGCAACTGGCGCTCTAGGCCAATTTTAAACAGAAGACGGCGCACTAGGCTAGATTTTAGCAGCAGACGGCGCTCTTGGCTAGTTTTTAACAGCAGATGGCGCTCTTGGCTAGTTTTTAACAGCAGATGGCGCTCTTGGCTAGTTTTTAACAGCAGACGGCGCTCTAGGCAAGTTTTTAACAACAGACGGCGCTCTAGGCAAGTTTTTAACAGCAGATGGGGCTCTAGGCTTTTTTTTTCAACAGCAGCCAGCGCTCTATGCTAGTTTTTAACAGCGGACGTCGCTCTACGCTAGTTTTTAACAGCAGTCGGCGCTCTAGGCTCGCTTTTGACTGCAGCTGGTGCTCTAGGCAAATTTTAAACAGAAGACAGCGCTCTAGGCTAGTTTTTAACAGCAGACGGCGCTCTTGGCTAGTTTTTAACAGTAGATGGCGCTCTTGGCTAGTTTTTAACAGCAGATGGCGCTCTAGGCAAGTTTTTAACAGCAGACGGCGCTCTAGGCAAGTTTTTAACAGCAGATGGGGCTCTAGGCTTTTTTTTTTAACAGCAGCCAGCGCTCTATGCTAGTTTTAAACAGCGGACGTTGCTCTACGCTAGTTTTTAACAGCAGTCGGCGCTCTAGGCTTGCTTTTGACTGCAGCTGGCGCTCTAGGCCAATTTTAAACAGAAGACAGCGCTCTAGGCTAGTTTTTAACAGCAGACGGCGCTCTTGGCTAGTTTTTAACAGCAGATGGCGCTCTTGGCTAGTTTTTAACAGCAGACGGCGCTCTAGGCAAGTTTTCAACAGCAGATCGGGCTCTAGGCTTTTTTTAACAGCAGCCAGCGCTCTACGCTAGTTTTTAACAGAGGTCGGCGCTCTAGGCTAGTTTTTAAACAGCAGATGGCACTCTAGGCTAGCTTTTAACTGCAGATGCCGCTCTAGGCTAGTTTTTAACAGCAGATGGCGTTCTTTGCTAGTTTTTAACAGCAGATGTTGCTCTAGGCCAATTTTTAACAGAGGACGGCGCTCTAGGCTAGTTTTTAACAGCAGTAGCGCTCTAGGCTTGCTTTTAACTCCATATGGTGCTCTAGGCCAATTTGAAACAGAAGATGGCGCTCTAGGCTAGTTTTTAACAGCCAAAAGGCTCTGAGCTAGTTTTTAAATGGGAGATGGTGCTCTTTGCTAGTTTTTAACAGCAGATGGCACTCTTGCCTAGTTTTTAAACAGCAGACAGTGCTCTTAGCTGGTTTTTAAAATGCAGGAGGTGCTCTAAGCTAGTTTATTATTAAGGTTTTAGCTCTTGGCTAGTTTTTAACAGCAGATGGCGCTCTTGGCTAGTTTTTAAACAGCAGACGGTGCTCTAGCCTAGTTTTTACCAGATGGCGGTGTGCTTGGCTAGTTTTTAACAGCAGATGGCGTTATGGGCATGTTTTTAAACAGCAAATAGCAATGTAGGCTAGTTTTTAAAGAGCAAATAGCAATGTAGGCTAGTTTTTAAAGAGCAAATATCACCATAGGCAAGTTTTTAAACAGATGACCGTGCTCTTGGCTAGTTTTTAACACCAGATGGCATTATAGGCTAGTTTTTAAACAGCAAATAGCAATGTAGGCTAGTTTTTAAAGAGCAAATATCACTATAGGCAAATTTTTAAACAGCAAATAGCGCTTTAGGCTAGTTTTTAACACTTAAAGACTCTGCTCTTGGCTAGTTCTTAAACAGCAGACAGCGCTCTTGGCTAGTTTTTTTCAACAGAAGACGGCGCTCTTGGCTAGTTTTTAAAGAGCAAATAGAGCTCTGGGCTACTCTGAGAACAAAGTTGGCTTTTGTGTCGTAAGATTAATGTAAACACAGCTCACTTTTAACACCTTCTTGTAATTCGGCTTAAAATTTTCCAAACTTTTTTTCGTCCAAATTGTATTTGTAAGGAATTTAATGCGAGTAGGAATTTATTGTAAACAGACAGCTGTTCATAAACATACAGCACCATCCGCTGTTATAAACTAAACTTAAAATCCATTCAAAAGAGAACAGCGATGTATTTTAAAAATCTCTGAATCGATTTCTCAAACTTTTATTTTTTTTCGCCAAAATTTGACAATTTACAAAGAAAAATAGTGAGCAAAACAGGCAAAAACAGCACCGATTCAAACTTCCTTTGGGCTTTCGAGGTTAAAGATTAAAAAAGCATGTCCACTTCCCTGCTGCCTGACTAAAACAATCGCACATCCCCATAAATCTGTCATAAAAGACTAACGCTGTACAGTCGCACACATAGAAACTCACTGCAGCACCACAAGTGTGATGACCAAACTGAAAGATCATTCGACATTTATAGAAAAGCAAGAAACCACTAGGAAGAATAATAGAAAAAAACGAGCCATTGTGTAAAATGTCATCTTAGCATGAAGGCGAGAGGATAATCAATAAAAAATTGTGAACGATTAAACGGTTTTCTATAGTTTGTGTAACAGCGAAGGGTGAATGTGCGGATTGTGTTTTTAGGGTGGGCCTATTGGAAACTACATACAGGCTTCACCGATGAGTTTCACCCATTAATGAACCGCAAGTTCGGTTTTAGTCTAACCACAAAGTTGCATAGGTTGTACAAAATAACACAGGGCATTTGTTTTAGAAAATATAGCTGAGTAATTTAATAGCCTTTGTGTACTCTTATAACTCTGTTAAAAAAAAAAAGGAAAAAAAAAAAGGAATCAAATTATTTCTCAAAGTTTGGCAAAAAAAAAAATCCTTGAGCAATTTTTTTGGAGAACAGTTCCAAAGTCATGGAGCCACTAAACATACAGTGCCAATACTCTGAATTGTCAATCTCATACGGCCACAAGTCGGCCATATTCAACAGCTCATGCAATTCACCTCAACCGTTGCTGGATTGCTGACGTGTACAATATGTGCACTTCAGCGGTGTGGAGCTCGACCCTCTGGGCTTGGAATGATGCTTTATGAGGTGTGTGTTTGTATCATGTGTCGAGCGTGTCTGTATATAACAGTCTGTGATCACGCTGGTTATGTGTGTGTGGTAAACGCTGTGTGTCTGTTGGTCTGGGCTGAGGTCTGATACCTCATGTGTGGATTTACAGCAGTGGATGATGGGCCAGGGACAGTAGTTACATTTGGCTATGCACACATTCATAGTCGGTCCATGGCTTCCCAGCGGCAGCGTCATTTCCTTAGGTCTAATACACAAACCTGGAGTGGGGGAGAAAAGGTATGGTTAATTATAATTGCGAGGGACATTAATCCTCATGATTAATCCCATGCAAGAAAAGAAACGCACAATTTTAAAGAACAGCAGCAAAAATAAATTACTATTAATTGGAATTTAAAATATGGTCTGAAATATCAGATTTGCTGGGCTTTTAAGGTTGCCAAAACTCAATGATTTTATATCTGTAAGGCTCTAAAATAATAATTTTATTTAATAATATTTACTAGTGGTGTAACGGATCACAAAACTCACGGTTCAGATCACACTACGATTTTTGAGTCACGGACCAGACCATTTTTCGGATTAGCAAAAAAGGAGGAAACAAATGTCAATTGCTTTCCATTTATACAAAAAAACCCATTGGGTTTCACAAACAGAACTTAGAACCTGTAATTTTAATAAAAAAAATAAACATCAAGAAAGAAAAAGCTGAAAAAAGAAAAATATTCTATACAAAAAAGGACCTTGCTACTGTTGTTGAAAACGCTAAATAAAGAAATTTAACATCGCAGTAGGTATTGCTGTCGCCTCACAGCAAGAAGGTCACTGGTTCGAACCTCGGCTCAGTTGACGTTTCAGTGTGGAGTTTGCATGTTCTCCCTGCATTCGCGTGGGTTTCCTCCGGGTGCTCCGGTTTCCCCCACAGTCCAAAGACATGCGGTACAGGTGAATTGGGTAGGCTAAATTGTCCGTAGTGTATGAGTGTGTGTGTGAATGTGTGTGGATGTTTCCCAGAGATGGGTTGCGACTGGAAGGACATCCGCTGCGTAAAAACTTGAATAAGTTGGTGGTTCATTCCGCAGCGGCGACCCCGGATTAATAAAGGGACTAAGCTGATAAGAAAATAAAAAAAATGAATGAATGATTCAACAGTTTTTGACCTTGTTTTCATTATAGGTGGATCATATTTGAAAACCTATTCAGTGACATAATTTTGATGTTTGTTTGTCGCCACCTATTGGTTACACAGTGTAATTGCTTTCACCAGTGTCAAACATTCACCAGCATTAAGTTCCATTAAAGAGAGCTTTTAATGTTTACCATAAACATCAGTGTTTATATCTGAACCAAACTATTCTCCAGTTCTTCTGTGTTATTTAATTGTTTGTAACTCACAAAAAAAAGTGTAAAAACTGAATCTCTCTCGATTACACGCAGATTTGAATGCAGCGCTCAGAAGGATTAATAAACATGCAAATCATTATTATCATTTATTGTTCATGTTACGTGGGTTTGGATTAGGATCACAATATTTTAATGTTTAATTTTGCAGCTTTCAGTGTTGGGCAAGCTACTTGAAAAATGGGTTCTACTTTATACTAAGTGTCCTTAACTACTATGTACTTACAACAAAAAAATAAATACAACGTACTTACTGTGTTTATAATGTATTTGAGAACACGTGGTGTTTTTGAGTTGGGATAGAGGTTGGGTTATAGACATGTTTGGTGGCATGGGTAGGTTTGAGGGTGGGTTAAGGTGTAAGGGATGGTCAACAGTGTATTTACAAATGTAATAACAAAAGTAACTACAAATGTAACTACATACATGTATTTAATCAAGCATAAGTACACAGTAAATACATGTATTTACACAATAAGTACATTGTAACAAACTATTAATTCCTATGTAAGTACATATTAGTTAAGGCCACAATATAAAATGGGCCCGAAAAACGTAGTGAGCAAAGCTATTATCTACTTAAAATGTAGCTTAACTACAACAAAAGCTACCCTCTGGGAAATGTAGGAAGCTAAGCTAAAAGCTTTTTGGCAAAAGTATCTTAGCAACATCTATTAGTTAGAAATTGTCATTCTCGCCATAATATTGATTTACTTTCATCGGCCAGACACCACGCTATTGAGAAATGTAGTTAAGCTAGTAGCGTCACTACTTGTAGCCACTATTGCCCAACACTGGAAGCTTTACACTGAATGCATTAATGCAGGCTAAACATACAGTGACAGAAAACCCCTTCAATTAACAGCCTTAGCAACCGATCACACCGAACGTGCATTTACGTTCCAAAAACGTGAGGCGCACCGCACTGGCTTTTTTGTTGACAATAAAAAAAAGAAGCGCGGTGTGCTTTTTTTTTTTATGTCACTAGGCAACAACTGAATCAGCTGGGTATTGTGCCAGTGCGCTGTTGTTGATGTTAATATAATTTTAATATTTAATATTGTTGTGATACTTAAGATTTGTAAAGTCATACAGCTCTAGATAACTCAAAACAGCAACCACAAGTCTCTTCTGCATCTACAAAAGTCCTGGTTGTTGTCTTGACAACACAAACAGTGCAGGCGCCTTGATCGGAGGTGATTTGATCGGAGAACAAAAAAGACGTAAGTGACGCAACGCGGTTTTTCCGCACAGAGTTGACTTTTTTTCAACTGCAAGCGCACGACGTAGCTGACGGTTAAAATACTCCCGCAGCTAATAGTAAAACCATTTACAAAAGGCACCTATCAACGCAAAAAGCTCATTCGGTATGATCGGCCCCAAGAAAGTATTTAGGTCCCACCACAACTTTTTCCCGTCATCATTATATTTTACAGGAGCGGCCAAAATGCTTTCATACACGTGATTTAAATGACGTGGAAGGCGATCTCTCTGCAACTGTTATAAATGTTAGATTAAACTACAAGATCAAAAAAGTTATTAATCCACGGGTCACGTGCACTCCCAACCAAGGGTTGTGATCTGTACGGGTGATCCGTTACACCCCTATTATTTACTGTCAATGTTAATATCATTATTGTTGTTTTAAAGGCGACTTATTATGCCTTTTTTTTTTACAATAAAGTCTCTGATATCCTTAGAGTCTGTGAAGTTTCAGCTCAAAATACCACACATTTATTTTAGTAACTTTTTAAAACTGCCGCTTGTAGGCTTTTGCAGTTTTGGTGACTGTGGCTTTAAATGCAAATTAGATTGTGCTCCCAGCACTTTTTAAAAAGAAGGCGGAGCTATACATGGCTTTGTGTCACCATAGTGGCAGATTCAAAACTCTAATGACGGATGGCTGCTTCTCACTCAAGGCTGTTTATGCTAATGAGGAAGACATCGTCATTAATGCGCATGGCTTTCCCCTTCCGATGACATGTATAAAGGGAGAATGTCAAGAGATTTCTGCAGACTTATTTATTTTTTTGTGTGATTATAATAAAATACAAAACAATTATTTTTACCATTAAAGGCTGGCTATATTCACACACTGTTAGCACACAACGGTGTTTAAACCCCTTATAAAATGCATAATAGGTCGCCCCTTTAACAATGTATGAGACGATTCATTCTAATGTGAAACAACATGGCTGTAGTGAAACTCACCGATCCGTCTGATGCACTTGCGCCCACTTTGTCTCCAGTGGAGTTCCAGCATACTTCAAAAATACCGCCGGTCCCTCTGTAGCTGTTGACTAAAGCACCGCTCTGCAGTACACAAGAAGAGATTTGGGAACCCATCACCGATACTGCTGAATGTTAGAAAATCTTTCATTCTGCACATTATATAGAGAAGAAATGAAAAGTAGAATCAGCTTTTACACAAAGCTTGTTTTTTCAAGGTATATACAGAACTTCTGAAGTTGAATTTAATACCTTATTAATACCTTCGAGAAAAAAATTAATACCAGCACGACTTAGAGCTGCAACTGTAGTGGCGTAAATGAAATATCTTTGCAAATGGAATAACATACTGCAGATAACATATACAATAAGTAAAGCAGAGGGATTTATTAAGATGTCACAGGATGTCTCTACTGACATCATTTGAGAAATGGACAAACGCTACAGCAAAGCCCGAAAAAACAAAGGAGCAAACGATTCTTTCAGCAACCTAAAACATGAACAAACTGCCATGTTTAACTATTATCATCACCTTTTGAAATATTATGATCTCAGAGGTTACATGTGCTGGTGAAGAATAAAGATGAGAGGTTTGTACTGACTGTACATGTTGCATGTTTTTGAACCCAGATAAGGGCTAAATGTATGTTGTAGGTATTTTTTTATTTGGAATTGGTAACATTTCAGTAAGTCTCTTTAGTTGTTCATAAATGTTTTCTTATTTAATATAATTGCAGATGTTAAAGCAGGCTATTTCGCATTATCATTAATCTGCAGAGAATCTGTTGAGAGAATTAGAAAGTTTCCGGAATTAAGTCTTATTATTAATATCGTTCAAGATGTTTAAACTAATTATTTTTTATAATTTATTCTAATGTTTATAAAGATTTTTATAACCATTCAAGATTTTTCAAATCAAACTTTGAGTCATCCTTACTTTTGTTCATATCTCGGACAGATCTACCTATTAGAGTTAAATATTATTGACAACAGAACATGGGTTGCTCTACAATTATATTTGGAAAGAATAATTGCAAAAAAGTACACTTACTAAAAAACACTGACGTTTTTTTTTTATTTAGCTCACATTACTGGCTAGTTAGTTTTTGTCCTCTATTTACATGCTAAAAAGGCAATAATGGTGCAACATTCTTGACCATTATCACCAATAAAGCCTGGAAAACAAGCAGCAGCATATTGTAAAGCTTTCAGCGGTGCTTCTGACTGAGCCCAGCCAAATTTGCTAAACTTTTTGTCAGTGTCGGCTGGAGGATTTCCCTCGGGACACCGACAACAGGCGATACGTCACAATCAGGCCCCCACAAAAGCAAGCTCCTGATTGGGTAACACAGCGTGCATGTCCGCTGAAGTTCAGATTTTCGAACTCAAGCGATTCGTGTGAAACGTGAGTCAAACAGCAAAACGCTTAATTCATGCCGTGCCATTTGCGCGTATCGCGCCGCAGGATGTCTATTTGCACGTTTGCATTGACTTAAAATGTAAATCACTCACGCTTGATGTGTGTTCCACATCTGGTGTGAACGCAGCATAATACCGCGAATTACATTTGGACTAGTGAAATAAAAAACTACAACACCACGAAAACCTACAATAACAACAAAAAAGAATTTAAATGAGCATTAGATGTAGCGTTACATAGACATTGGAAAAATAAGGCCTGTGCAAAAATATTTAACACCTAGAACTGCGAATTTAAGACTTTTTAAGGCTTAAAATTTCGATTTTTACATTTTAGACTTCAAGACTCCACGGAAACCCTGTTTTCAACTTTCTTCAATATATACTTTGTGTTCAGATTGTTCTTCTGAGCAAATTATCTCTTTCATTTCAAGGGTTACATTTTGAATAATTTGAATACAATTATTTTTAATTGCAATATTTCACAACATTACAGTTTTTCCTCTGTAAAATAAATGCCACCTTGCTGAGCAGAAGCTTCTTCTTTTCTTTTGGTCAACACTGAACAGGTAGCCAAGGCAAATGTATGCAGTGTATTCTTCATTTTATTCATCTGACACGAATGAAAAATTAGTAAAGCGATGGTTAAAGACCCTATAGTACCTGCGTGTTCCAGATATGGACACACTTGTCGAAGGAGCCACTGGCCAGGTGCCGTCCATCTGGGCTGAAGGCCACACTGTAGACGGGCTCCTGGTGTTTGGTCAGAGTGTGGATGCAGGCTCCACGTTCAGCATCCCACAGACGCACCGTTGAGTCGAATGACGCACTTCAGGCACAAAATACAAAAAAACAAATCTACTGTAGTGTGTATACATCAGACATCGGCCGATATTTAGTAATTCTATACAGTATATTGTGATAATGAACATATGATATAGTGGGCACTCTAAATAATCAATAATTATTCACAGTATTTTAAGATGGTTGTCTTCAGTCATTTTTGTTGTGCTGGTTGATACCGGTTAAAGTAAGGCATCCAAATGTATTTATATGTATTTTTTGTCAAATAAGTTTTTTATTTGGTCATTGAATAAACTTACAATAATCACAGGATTAGTTTTCTGATATGCATAAATTTACAAAAAAAAAAAAAAAAAAAACACCCCAAGCCCAGCCTGTAAGTATACACTACAGTGATAATCAAAACAACTTTTAGTTACAATGCATTGCTTTGGGGGGAAGAATTATAATAAGCATTAGGTCAGGATCTATATGTTGATCAAGAACATCTGAAAGCACTTTAAAGACCTCATTCCAGAATCTCTGTATTTTATGACAGAATACAAAACTATGAGCTAAATCAGCTTCTTCTGATTTGCACTTATCACAGATGGGAGATATGTTGGGGAAAATCCTATGTAATTTTGGAGAAATGTAGCCTATGTAAGACCTTGAACTGGATGAGGCATAGTCAAGTGTTGATTGATTGTTTATCAATGTCCTCTAAGCTATTCTGCCAAATCTCTTCCGAAATTTTGATGCCAAACTCTCGTTCCCATTCTTCTCTGATCATCTTTGTAGTGGGGGCATTAGCTGCAAATAACCTTTTATAAATTAGAGATAGTTGATGTTTTTGTCCCCTGCACTGTGTGAGACAATCATCAGCAATTGAGGGCGGGACCTCCTCTAGGGAAACATTATGTGTGCGCAGGTAATTTCTTATTTGTAAAAATCTGAAAAAATGTATTTTTGGAAGGTTATATTTCTGTTGTAATTGAGTAAAGGAACCTAAAACCCCATCTATATAAAGATCCTTAACTGTGTTTATACCCAACTTCTTCCATTGATTAAAGGTTGTATCTAATTTTGAAGGGAGAAATTATGGGTTATTTGCAATTGGGATTAGGAAAGAAAGTGATTTTATCTTAAGATACTCTCTTATCTGTCTCCAAATACGTAACTGATTCTTTGTAACAATACTATTAACTACTGTTTGGTCTGTTATCACTGGAGATAATAACATTGCTCCAAGATCATAAGGATGGCAGCAATCTCGCTCTATCTTAAGCCAGTCTGGGGCAGTAGCCGATTGTTCCAACCATAATGTGAAGATTTGAATGTGTGTAGCCCAGTAGTATAGACGAAAATCTGGGAAGGCTAAACCCCCCTCCTGTTTGGGTTTACAAAGATGATTTTTTTTTTTTATATGTATTTTTTATTCTGGGTACGGACTAAATAACGTGGCCAGTACCTGGCCAGCATGAGGTTGGCATTGGGGTTGTTGGTTCCAGGTCCAGTAGGGCTCCATTTTATGGTGTAGATCTCCTTACTATGGGCTTGCAGGTCATGAACGCAAGTGTCCTGCTTCATACTCCAAAGCTGACATTCAATACACACAAATCCACATTATTAATAAACTATTAATTCAGATTTGTAAGTGAAGAGATTTCCATCAAGGTAGTGAGAAATCAAATCAAGGTTGTTTGCAGATCACCTTTAGCGTCATGTCATCAGAGCAGGAGGCCAAGAGATTCCCTGTCGGATCCCATTTGATTGCATTGACTTCATTCTGAGGAAAGAGTTTTAAGAGTGATCACTTGAGGCCTGTTCACAACAGTTATTGACCATGTAACAGTTATACCATGTAAATGAAGTCAGAATATATGCACTATTTCTACTATACTGGATATAAGAGGCTTACTGTGTGGCCCTGGAATGTTTTGATTGGTCTTTCCTGGCCCAATTTACACACGTGAATACACATGTCTGTGCTGCAGGACGCAAATGTGTTGTTGCTCTGCCAGTCCACGTCCAGAGCTGGAGCTGAGGAGACAAAAATGAACCATTCTTGACTATTCTTTTCAAGCAAGTTCACATACAATTGGCACATTTGGATAAAAAAAAATCTGAATTAGTAAAATTGACTAAATGTCAAAATTTAGACAAAAACGTCCTGCTTGTGATTTTTGTCACTCACCTGAATGGAATGGAAACTGTTGTTTGGCCTCTCCTGTGTGTGCGTCCCAAATAATGGTGGTCTGAAAGTTACGCAAACTCATTAACATTTCAGTTTCACCACATACTACTTGATGGAGTACAACAGGGCTACAGACTAAGGGGCCGTTTACACAGAATGCATTTATCCTTTCCAACACGCTATTTTTCTATTGTATTCCAATGTAAACAAGCAGTTGACGGATGTGTTTTACCATTACATGTTATTGCATGCCATGTCAACATCTCTAAACTTTACACAAGCAGCGCAGCTCATCACTGTTATCTCCAAAAGCAGAGGGCCAATCAGACGATATTGGAGGTGGGGCAACCATTGCAAACTAGAAAGTTGGCATGACAACAGTTTTATTTACCATTGTATCATGGCAGATTGGGTACGCATTGTAGCTTTGTCAAGAATATCCTGAGTTATATGATGTACAATGGGGGGGAAAAGTATTTAACACGTCATTATTTTTCTCAGAAAACTTATTTCTAAAAGTCCTGTTGACTTGAAATTTTCAGCAGATGTTGATAACAACCAAAGAAATACATATATGAAAAGAAATCAAATCTAATCAGTTTACAAATAAAGCTGTGTAATAAAATGTAATGACACTGAGAAAAAAAAGTATTGAACACATGAAGAAAGGGAGGTGTGGAAAGGGAGTGAAAGCCCAGACAGCAGCTGAAATCTCTCAGTAGTTAATCAGCAACCCTCTTCCTTAATTATTGTAAATGTAAAAGAACCACTCACCAGAGATCTTAATAGTTGTGTGGGTCTTGGCTAATCTGATTTTTGTTTTGTATTTTCTATCGGATTCAAGTCAGGTGATTGGCTGGGCCATTCTACAGCTTGATTTTCTATCTCTGAAAGCATTTGTGAGTTCTCTTGTTCGCTGTGTTTTGGATCATTGTCTTGGATGAAATGTCCACCCTGGTTTCAGCTTCATCATCATGGTAATATATATGTTGGACTGAAGCAGCTAATTTAAAAAAATAGATTGTGTTTTACGACAAGCACCGCACATCTCTTTCCATGCCTCAACGAAAGCGGTCACAATTGAATTTAGCAGCTGATGTTGTGCGTTCTGATTGTGTGTGATGGCACGCTTCAGAGACCAGCCAAGACTGATCACACCAGTTTGATTATACAAGCAAATTTTCACTTTGCTAATTTCTGTTCTGAGCTGATTCATGGTCAAAGTAGTGCACAGTTCAGACCTGTTGTTCGGTTGTTTTGTCTCATACTCAGCAGGAATGGCAACACTTGTCAGTTTTAAACTAGCGCATTGGTAGTTACACCATTGCAACTTCTAACAAAACTTAGCAACACAGACAGAAACCCATTTAATCCCAGACTGGAGCCCTGTAATATGACATGCACATGCATATGATTATACTTTACCTTATCAACACCAGCGCTGAGAATAAAATTTCCTTTCTTGTTCCACTTTAAAGCAAATATAGGACCTTTGTGCTGGCCCAGTGTACTGGCAAGATTACCTGCCAGGAATAAAATGTTGATAAGATGAACAGATTTTTCTCAACTCATGATAATTAAAAAAAAAAAAAAAAAAAAAGTTAATGAATCTCACCATCTTTAGTCCATATCCTGGCAAATCCATCATAGGACCCTGTGGCTAGAAGTGTACCTTCACTCTGTCCAACACAAAAGACAAATGTGAAATTAAATAATTTGCTCTATGATGTGATAAACGAGTGTGTATGTGTGAGAGGAGTCATGAGCGTTAGTCCCAGAACTCACATTCCAGTCCAATGAGGTGACGTCTTTGTTACTTGGTACATCCTGCCCCCCCTCCCGAATGCAGTGGCGAAGCACCAGCTGAGTGGATCCTCCAGTGCTGCTCTCACTCAGGTTCCAGATCCGTGCAGTAGAGTCTCCAGAGCTGGTGGCAACCAAAAAGACACAGAGATAAAGTCCTATTCGGAAATGACAAAATATTATGCTGTGACTAGACATATGACGATATTCAGTATGTCATAGTGTCGTCACAATACTGGAGTTTGGGTAATGTCATTTTAAAAACCTCCATTTCCTGCTAACATTTGAACGCTGTTGAGCACATACTTAAACACCGCTGATTGCCCACTGAGTTCACCTGTTATGTTAGCGAGAAATGGACGATTATAAAACGTCAGTACAGATTGGTACCTAAATTTCAATATTGTGACAAATGTTGCAACGTGTGCAATGGTAAAGGTAGAATGACTATATTACCCCCTGTGCTAAAAATAATCTTCCAGATGGGGAGCTATTGGCTGGGATGCACAAGAAAAGAAACCAAAAAGCCACTCTGGCGACATCCTTACATCATTTATTTACAATGTCCTTACTGCTGCTATACTGCACTCATTTTCACATGTGTTGTTATTCTGACCTGAAGTGACAATGATGCAACCCAAAATTCACACATTAAAAGCGTGAGTGCGTGATCTTCTTCATCATTTTCTATGGCGTCTCTCGTAACTAGGCAAAACTGTTTTTTCAGAGGATTACAAACAGACAAACTACTGCTGCAGCTTCAATGCAAGTTTATGGAGAAAAGTAAAAAGCACTGCAGTGTTTGGATGTGCTGTGTTTGTCTCAGGTAATTAGTCTACCGTTATTGCTGAAATCTGTATATTCCATACAAAGTGTGAAGCACTTAGGTTAGTTTAACTTGCATGAATCACGGTGCACTCGCAGCATTCAGACAAGTTCAGCAGCTCCCATGTGTGTGTCGTGCAAGTCGCGTGCCTCCATTGGAAATGACAAACTCACCCCTAAGCTTATTGGCATTCCTTCCAAGGTGCATACTTAGCAGACACATTTTAATAAAACTACAGTGCTTTATACCACCAACCACGGCAAATGAAGCTCTGCAAAAGACTTTTGGCCAGCGGAGAAATTAAAATGGTCGTGCCCAACTGAGTCTGGTTCTCAAGGTTTTTTTTCTTCACTCCCATCAGGTGAAGTTTTTTTTCCCTCTCCGCTGTCGCCACTGCCTCGCATGGTTCAGGATTGGTAGAGCTACGCATCGATGAATTTGCTCTTCAGTGTTTGAACTCTCAGTAATGATTAAATCACACTGAACTGAGCTAAACTGAAATGAACTAAAACACTAAAACTTGGACCACACTGTTCCAGTTACTATGACCATTTATGTGAAGCTGCTTTGACACAATCTACATTGTAAAAGTGCTATACAAATAAAGCTGAATTGAATTGAATTATACCTAAAGTCTATACCAAACTTTTTATTTATTTATTTTTTAATCAAAATTGACAATGGTGTTCGGTCAACAAATGCCGATATCGATTTTATTGCCCAGCCCCATGTTATTCCAGCCTAAAACTCATATAAAGTTATAATGCTATTATATTCCCGAAATCATTCCGTATGAATCCGCAGATTTTTTTTTTTTACTAATTTCGCAGCAGAAATAGTAAAAAAAAAAAAAGAAAGTCTGCAGGTTCTGTCCAACCCTACCTATAACATACTAAAATATAAGCCTCCATAAGCTATTTTGCAGCATAATTTTTTTTCCCTTTCCATTTGAATGGCTTTGTTGCACTAATTAAGACGTTCCATGGCCTTAAATATTAACTTTAGTGACTGTCTAAACTGTGGCTTTGATACTGACCCAGATGCCAGCAGATCACTGACAGGGTTCCATGCACAGATGAAGACCTCTGACTCGTGGCCGCGCAGCACCATGGCCTTACTGGCTGGGATCTCCACGGCTCGGTCTACCTCCATCATGTCTGAGTGGTGGTCTGTCAGAGGAAAAGGCAGAAACCATTTCAGAGAAATCTTACATCCAGTAAGTGGAAAACACCATGATCTTCATTAGAAACAACGCCTTTTGTACAAACTGACCACATTGATTGTTTTACCACAGCTTTAAAAGGCCTCCAACCTTTCTGAAAGGGTGTTAGCAGGCTTTTACCCCATGGTTTTGAAAACCTAGCATTGCTTTTACAGATTAAACCACACACTACAGCTCTTAATAAACTCATTAAACATTCATATCTTCTTTATAACCACAGAAGCGTCCATGCCATATTTCATTTCACATCATGCTAAATGGCTAGATTTCCAACATACTTCAAAATGTCTCTTTTTTTGTGAAACAGAAGGAAACTCAAAGGTTTGAAACCACTTGAGAGTGAGTAAATATGGAGTACATCTTCATTTTAGGGTGCACTATCCCTTTAAGTGTCAAACCCCTCATCAAAGTGAGCAAATGATGAATAACCAGTTTTTCATGAGGTTGTACTATGAACTACATATACTTCTGTTATTAGAAAGCAGCGTGTGCGCTTACTAGACAGCGTGTGAGCGCCGTTCTCCTCCCCATTAGCCGTGTTCTCTCCGTTCTTGGCAGCAGCAGCTGTTGTGGCGCTGGAGGCGGAGGCTGCTTGCTGCTGAGCCAGCTTATCCTTATACACCTGCTGCCTTGTTTGCACCACATCTGGCATCACTGCATCAATCAGCGACAGAGACTCGATCGGCCGCCCATCAAACAGCGTACCATCCTGTGAACGCATCACAAAACGAGCAAGATAACATCAGTTCTGGCACCTTACAATATAACAGTCACCAGATGTCTTAAATAGTTTATTAATTTTAGAATGAGCGCGGGAGTGTTGGGGAGAGCAGAATAAAAGTCTGAAAAGCCACATTTTACATTTACACTGTAGGGCTGTACGACTGATATTACAAAAATCTGACAATGCAAAATGTAGTTTTTCTTCATTACATATTGTGAAATAAACACAATTCAACCAGATAGCTTGAAGGTTATCTATTATGCCCCGTTTTACAAGAGGTAAAATGAGTCCCTAGAGCAGGGGTGCTCAATCCTGTTCCTGGAGATCTACCTTCCTGTACAGTTTAGCTCATACCCTGATCAAACCCACCTGAACCAATTAGGTAGGACCTGAAATCCACTTGATAATTACAGACAGGTGTGTTTGATAAGGGTTGCAACTGAAATCTGCAGGAAGGTAGATCTCCAGGAACAGGATTGGCCACCCCTGCCCTAGATTGTGTACAGGGCTCAACAATAAGGACTGCCCGATGGCCCAGGGCCAGCATGAGAGACGCTTGGAACAGTAGACAGGATCATTACTGGCCCGATTAGGACAGTGCTGCCTAGTCACTAAAGTTTAATTTGTCTGCGACTATTTGTCAATTGCGTACATTTTAAGTTTGTGCTTTTAAGTCTTTAAATACTATCTTCTCTGTGATGTCGTAAACACCATATTTGTTTTTGGTTCCTCTTATCTGATTTGATGTTTTGAGCATGCTACTTTTTCTGTAACCTGGTAACAACCAGTACAGCGATGAAACGGCTACAGGGCGGCAGCATCAAATTATAAGACTTAAAGAAAATGTCTGTTTCTAATGCAGGGCTCGAAAATGCGACCATTAAAATATATTTGGGAGCATTTGTGCGAGTGCATAACATTGTTGTGTGCGACCGTTTTTTGCTGCAAAATGTTCATCACATGCGCAGATTTGAGAGACATTCATGCATCTCTGCACTTGAAATGGGAAACGCAGTGCTCAGGAATGGTTTAAAACAGTTGTCATGTCAACTTGCTGAAGTAAACAAAGCCAAGTCCGTAATGCTTGCCCCGCCTTCACACTCTTCTCATTGGCCCACTGCTCTGGCGCTGAAACATCAGCTGTTAATAACTCAGTCAATGCATTCTAGCTTGGGATGACAGAGAGAGCAACTACCGCGAAAAATTGTAAAGCGCTGAAGATGAGAAAGAAGATAACACAGATTGACAGATTTTGTTTTAGAAACCATGGCATCTAAAGTTACAAATAATGACACATCTTACTAGTGACCATGTTCTGAATGTTAATCCACCATCTACACTTTTCGAAGAGTGGATAAAAGACTTCCATTGGCTTCAAGTCCGCTATGAAGTCTGTGGGATGGAGTTTTCAGGTAACTGTTTGCCACATTTAGCACGAGAGCTTCTGTTTAATCCTTCATTTAATTGTCACATGCTGTCCGCTGTGCAAGTGGCAGTTATTTGTAAAATTTGCCACCACATATACCATCGTAAACGGGCTTGCACTGAGTATTCTTATATCGCTACTTCTGAAAAGACCTTAACATGACTTACAGTATATGTCAAAAGCATCACTGCAATATCAGACAGAGAACAGCACAGTTATATCGTTAACAGATTCATTCATGTCGAGCAGTGTGTGCAGGGCCGGTGAGCGCTCCATGTATCTTTTGGTCACTCAGTTATGTTATAAAAATCTATTTTCTTGTGCTAACGGGATTTCGTTGAGACATTTTCCTCATGCTTGCATATATATTTTTTGCTTGTTGGTTTGATTACTGTTGATTTCAAATGCAATAATTATTTGTATAAAACTTGCAGTAACGGTGCTTTTAATTGGTCGGTGCGACTAAATTTTGGCTGAAGCGCCTACATTTTTAAAGTTAGGAGCACCGGTGCTACGTTTATTTTGAGCCCTGTAATGTCTTGGAAGCAGACATTTACGTGGGAACAACATGACAAAAAAGTTAAATGATGTTTAGCACAATTTGCCGTCAGTTTGACAAGTCAACCACAACATTTGTCATACTGCTTTTTTTGTTTGCATAACATTTTGCTCATTATAAATTATAATTTTTTAACATATTGAAATTCTAGATTCACAGACATTATTTTTGACACATTGTTTAAAATATGTGCCTAAAAGAGCTATCAACTTCTCTCTTTTTTTTGTTTTTTTTGTTTTTTGGTAGAGCCAGTGAAAATTTTGGCAGGGTAAGTAAAAATCTGAACCACTGTGTAAAAATGTAAAAATATAAAACACTTTTCAAAAGCTAATGATTATTAATGATTAGAAATTCACCAACTAAAATGTAAACATTGTACTTTCAATAATATAACCTTCTCATGATGCTGTTACTCTGCAATTCTGTGCGTCTCATAATGTAATATTGCTCTCATATAAATTATGAAAATCTTTTACCGTAAACAATGTATTTTGTGACACCATGGAATAAACGACAGAACATAACATGAAACAAAAGACTTGTCCATACAAAATATACCGAAATTTCTGCAGGTTTCATCAAGTCAAATTTAAAACTTTAAGACCAATATAAATGAAATTTCAAACTTTTATGATTTTTTTAGTGGTCAGGTTGGAAAAGATTTTTTTTTAAAATGCAAATTTAGGTCTTTCTTAGCCACATATTTCAAATAATGGGTCAAAACAAGCAAACTCTACATACACTTCTTTTTTAAAAAAAACTTAAGTTTAAAGTATGTTAATATAGAGGAAATTACATTCTGTATGAAACCTTTAGTTTTCCCCTTTTCTTCAGCAAACAGTTTTTTTTTTGTATAAATGTGTAACTGGTGTTGTGAATTGCAATAACAACTTAAATACTAAAAAAAAAAAGTGCATTAGAAGTGCATCAGTCAGAAGTGCGTTTGACATAAGAAAACCTGTCTAAAATCATTTAAGACCTACGACACAATATTTCAGTATATTCTTAAGGACTTTAAGGCCTAAAATTTAGTTTTTTTTTATTTTAAGACCGCACGGACACCCTTATATATGGTCATACTGCATATTCCTACAAATCCCAGTCAATGTGACAACAGTTATACCATTACATATAGCTGAAGGTCAGAATTTTTAGCCCTCCCTTTATATTTTTTCCTCAAATTCTGTTTAATGGAAAGATTTTATCAACACATTTCTAAACATAAGTTTTAATAACTCGTTTCTAATAACTGATTTATTTTATCTTTGCCATGATCATGGTATATTTTACTGGATATATTTAAAGATACTAGTATTCATTTTAAAGTGACATTTAAAAACTTAACTAGGTTATCTAGGCAAGTTGGGATAATTAGGCAAATCAACTATCATAACAATGATCTGTTCTGTAGACAATAGAAAGCAAAATATTGTTTAAGATGTTTAATGATATTGACCTTAAAATGACATATTAAAAACTGCTTTTATTCTAGCCAAAATAAAACGAATAAGAAGAAACAAATATTATAGGAAATATTATGAAAAATTCCTTGCTCTGTTAAACATCATTTGGGAAATATTTGAAAATATTTTGGCTATTAATTGTGACTTCACCTGTGCATTCTATTCTAATAAATCATTCAGCTATACTGTAAATATGGTTACGGTAGCAGCACTGACCTCATTGATGCTGACTTCAGCCTCCACGTACTGCAGGCCTTTCTGGATGATGGAGATGAGGGCAGCAGGGGGCACCAGAGCTCCGTTGATGTTGGACTGGCTGATGTGGCTCTCTATGCCAAAGGTGAATGCTGAGTGGGAGAAGCCTGATGGAAAAAGAAGACAGATCACGTTACAAACCATGTAGTTCTGGAATTGTTTGATAACTAAAAACAAATAAAATAAATAAAAAGTATGCACGATATAAATAAAAATGTAGAGCTGTGAAATTATGATTTTACAGTTTCATTTGAATGTAACGTTTCACCACAACATTTTTGTTAAAGAAGGTAAATCTCACTCACTTTCCTTCCGCTTATTCCCTGCTTTATCAGGGGTCGCCACAGCGGAATGAACCGCCAGTTTTTCTGGTGTATGTTTTACGCAGCAGATGCCCTTCCTTTAAATACAATTTTTCAATTCTATTTTTAGATGTATTTGCAAATGTTGGTTAGACACACTGACGATATGACATGATGGTAATTGTTATATCAATATGGGATAAGATGTGTGTTTATTATTACACCTTTGACCAATTTGTGTGGTGCACATGGAATATAACTAATTAACCAGATGTTTGACATTTTACTAACTGGCTTTCCTTTGATTTAGTCCCTGAGGGATTCGCCACAGTGGAATCAACCGCCAATGTTTTAATTTTTTATAAAAATAAATAAATAAAAATGTTAGTTAAACCATACTGTAGCTAAAATCAACTAAACGAATAAATATCACTCACTATCATCGGGTTAGTCCCTGGTTTGTGAGGGGTCGTCACCGCAGAATGAACCACCAATTACTCTGGCATATGTTTTATGCTAGTGTTTCGCAACCATGTTACTGGAGGACCACCAGCACAGCATATTTAAGATGTCTTCTTTGTCTGTCTCACCATTTACAGGTCTTACAGTCTCAGCTAATGAGCTGATGATCTGAATAAGATGTGTTTGGTTAAAAAGACATGTGCAGCATCCCAATTCGCATACTATTCATCCTTAATAGTATTCAAAAAAAAATGTATAGCTGCGTCCCAATGACTGTAAAAAATATGGACGACGCGACAGCCCCTTTTCCCATTGAACGCCTTGAGGGCAAAACGCCTGCTTGACAGGCACAAACTGTCGCAAAAGACTGCTGAAATTGGAGCCTTGACATGCACAGAAGGATTGTCTGATGGAGCCAGAGGAGGAGCCGCGAAAAAGTCGAGCTTCCAACCAAACGCTTTATGTAAAATCAACCACGCCCCCCGAACTTCTCAGCATGCGTTTGCTGTCATATCAACACAAATGGATGTAATAACGTTAACAAATATGAGGGTTTTATATATTCAATCGCGCCAGCTCCGGTCCGCAGCGCATAACTTACTCGCGGCGTCGCGGGCTGATTCCGGCTCGCATGCGGCAGCGCCTGCTCGGCCGCCGCATCTGGCTCGATTGACTCGGGCTGGAATTGGGTAGTGAGTCCAGGCATCCGGAGTAGGTCCAGCAGAGGTAGTCAGTCTGAGCTCTAAGAGATAAGTCTCCGGCAGGCGAGAATCCAGCCGGAACTGTGTTTTGCTATCTGGGTGGCTAGGCGTGTATCAGCAAACTAATAAAGCCCGAAAAAAGCCCTGAACGTAGCGAATAAACAGTGTTCCACCAGGATCCTGTATGCCAGAAACTATAGTTTACTGCTGAACTCATTTTGTCATGGTAAAATAACACAGAAATCGAATAATAACATTTCAGTCTACTTCAGTCTCCTGCCGAAGCTCAGACGCCGCGCTTTGAGAAACTGTCAATCACAGCTGTCAATCACGATGACACGCCCAGCATTAAATTACTGCTAAAAACAAACCGTTTACAAAAATGAAGATCTGCACCTATTTCAGCACAATAATCAGTGCCTTAATCGACCAGAACCATCTTTCGGGACATTTTATTGCAAGTGTAATATTTTTTTTTATTTGGGCTCAAGTCTCCTTCATTAACACGGAGGAGGCGGGCTTTATGACTTGTACTGCAGCCAGCCCCCAGGGGGCGATCTAACGGCCGAGACCCTCACTCAAACGTAGGCTTGCGGCACACTTGCTGCGTTCCAAATGGCACACTATACACTATGTACTTACACACTCAACAGGATAGTATATGTATGTAGTGTCGTCCCAAATGGCACACTAATGTTTTTTTACTAAGCGGAAATTCAAACCGTTTCCCTGATGACGTTTGACGGTTGCCAAATCAGTGAAATAAACGACCGAATTATCAAGTAATACCTGCCGTGAGTATTGCCGCATTCACCATCGGGAGGCGCTATAATCACTCTCGTAGGAGAATTTTGCTTTCACCATCCATAATAAAGTTATTCAACATGTGCGTCCGATAGCTCCGCCCCTTCCGCTACGCAAGCAAACCTGCGGTCGTTGAGTGCGTGAAGTGTCCATCAGTCCACACTTCATTTTAGCGGCTGAATGAGTGCATCATCCGGGTAATTAAAGTGCACTTATTATTTTTAGAGTTTTCAGTGTGAACACACTACTTACACTATTTATACTACAAAATGGCGTAGAATAGTGCATAAGTATGCGATTTGGGACGCAGCTAATGTCTTAAATCATAGTATGTTGAAAAGAGTACGCCAAAGGTTCCTGGATGGTTTACTATTTCCGGTAAAAATTCGAAGTGTAGAAGCATCCAGACTTCAACTGCTAATATTGCCCACAATATATTGCGCGTTGGACATGAATTTGGTTAGAACTACAAACTCTGGTAAAAAGTGTTAACTTACAAACAGGGCAGACATGCGAGGCCAACCGTCAAGTAGAAATGCTTGTTTGAATGACTGTTAATTAATATCTAGCCAATTTGAACATATTTAAACTGCACTTACCATGTTATATTTCATCTGCAACAGCAAGGTAAACTCATATCAAGATATGATTGAACATCAAAATCTGAACGCATAATTACCCAAAGACCAGAGGAGATCTCTCTGCATGAAAGACTTACGAATGGCAGATTATCCTACTGCTGCTTCTCCAAGAAGGTAGGAAATTAAATATGAAGAAATGTGGATGATTGACGGTACATAACTGAGCAAAATAACAATCTGTTAACGAGGAAGTAGTATGTGCCAAAGCTTGCATAATCTGCTGTTACACACTCAAAAGTATATACTTTTCCAAAAAAAAAAAAATAAAAATAGTACATACTTTTAGGATGTAGTATAAATTTGTGAATTAAACGCAGCAATGGAAAATGTACAGAGCTGGTGGTCCTCCAGGAACGTGGTTAGGAAACACTGTTTTATGTCCTTCCCAAAAAATAAAAAATACAAATTATCTTGGATTGGTCAAATGTTTAAAAACATAACTTTTTACTTTCTCTCATATTGCCTAGCAAAAACAATTTTTACATAGGCCTATTTAACACTTTCATACGCAATTTTCAAATACTTCTGGTGGCCGCGATGTGCGAGTATTTTTTAATATGGCCATTAATTTCATATATCATGTTTTTCTATAAATATTGGCAAACATCTTGATAACATTGAGAAATCTCAGACATATTGACTTATACGTATGAATAAAAGAACGTGTATTTTGTCGTTTAAGTGATTTAATGTTCATATTTCATATATTATGGCTGCTGCAACATTGTAGGAGAGATTGGAGCTGCTGGATTTACATGTTAATTCTCAATTATCTCCCAAAATACATAAGTGGCTGTGGCTTATGTGAATAAAACACATCGCCCAGTTATATTAAAAAATCATTAATGTTGCCTAAAAATTAGGGTGACTTTACTAATGATGTGTACTTTTTTACTAGTAGTTGTGTATTTGAATGTCTGAAACCTAAAATACAAGTAGTTTGTTTGAAAACACTGATAAACTGTGGTTTGAGCTTAGCAGTTAGCAGAAGAGGTTCGTTCTGAACATTCCGATCACACCAGTGTGATCGTAAGTGTAAAATTGGATTTCACTGGTTTATGCGGGTCGTATAATTAACAAATGATATTTAATTCCGCTGTTAATCATTTCTCTGAAAGAACAGCATGTTTTTTAAGATGATGAGACACACACACATACCTGACTCCTGCAGGTATCTGTACACCAGGAAATTGACCTCATCACTGCTGATGCTCATTTTGGATCCTGGGTAAACCAAGAGGTCAGGGTGAGACTGGAGCCTAGAAAACAGACATGTCTGTTACTCTTTTGCATATATTAATATTACTTGCTACAGAGAATATGTTTAGTAAACAGCAAAAGCAGAGAGTCAGTAAAGGCCAGTTGTAAGCCTACACCAAACAACTAGCACATACAAAACCCAATTGTCCCTTGGAGATTCCAGTCATTTGGTGTCAGTACTAAAATGTATTTCATAAAGAATTTGCCCTTTGTCCATCATCTTCAATTTTATCATTCGAAATTAGGATTCATTTTCTAGCCTTTTTAATAAGGTAAAGCACAAAGCTATTAGGACTGTGCAATTAATCGAAAATCCGATTTCGATTACGGCTTCTAGCGATTATGAAAAACCATTAATCGAGATAAACGATTATTCCATTATTTACCGCCCCCTTTCCAGTTATCCTCACTTGTTGCTCTTAAAAGCGCGAAAGACCGCATGCTTATGTGAGTGTGTGTGCGGCGCACAGACAGTCAGAAGGCGGTCAGCACTTGGTCTCATTCTCACATTCCGACGAGCAGAGAGCACACACGTCTAAAGTCATTAACTTTAGCGCTTTAATGTTCAAATAGGTGTCAAAACGCAGTGTTTAGTGATTATTCATATTAACCCTCATTTGTGTAATAAACAAACGAGTTGAGAATCAAAAGATGCGTGAAAGCGAAACCATTAAAGTGACAGAGCACAATAGCTGCCGCCTGTTTTATCATGATTAATACAACCCCTCTCCCTCTTGACTGAAGGACTTTTGTAGCTAAAGTGTTTTTCTTACAGTGAAGATGCTTAAAGCAGTTTGTTTCATATTTTTATTTTATTGTATTTATTTCTCTTTCCTTTGCAGGGTGGAAAATAACTGTATATATGCAGTTGAAGTCAGAATTAATAGCCCTACTGAATATTAGCAACCCCTTTCCTCCCCAATTCCGGTTTAATGGAAAGAAGTTTTATTTTTTCAACACATTATTAATAGTTTTAATAACTCATTTCTAATAACCGATTAATTTCATCTTTGCTATGATGATAATACATTATATTTTAGTAGATATTTTTACATACAAACATTTAAATTCAAAGTGTGATTTAAAGGCTTAATTAGGGTAATTAGGCAAGTCATTGTATAACAGTAGTTTCTTCTGCAGACAATCAAAAACATATATTGCCTAAAGGGGCTAACAATATTGACCTTAAAAGAGGTTTCAAAAAATTTAAATCTGCTTTTACTCTAGCCAAAACAAAACAAATAACCATTTAATTAGAGCAAATACTGTTAAAATTCGTTACTCTGTTAAACACTAAATGGGTGAAATATTTATTTTTTAAAAATTCTCAGGAGTGCTAATAATTTTGACTTCAACTAATAATCGTTTGGAATAATCTTGATTACAATTATGACCAAAATAATCGTGATTATGATTTTTACCAAAATCGAGCAGCCCTAAAAGCTATACTCCAATTTTGTATTATTTAAACACAAACATTTATTTGTCTAATAATAATGTTATAGTAATAATGAATACAGCTGACTGGAACATTTTCAAACCATCTTTTTTTTTAAATTACTGTTCAACAGCCCATGAACACACGTCAAACTACACATCCTCACAACTTTCCATTAGCTACATATAATACATGATACACATTCAGCCACATGTCAATACCAAGAAAATTCAACTAAGAAAAACAACATATAGTAAACGCACATGGAAATTAAGGTTGTCGTACCCTTGTGAGACATAAGCCCCTTTCACACATACAGACCTTTCCGGAAAATTACCAGCAATTTTCCGGAAAGGTCTGTATGCATGAACAGGCCCTTTTTGAAAATACCGGTAAATTCGTTCCGGCTATTTTTTGGAAAGAGAAGTTGTAACATTAGCGGTAATTTGCCGGAATGCTGTGCTGTGGGAACGCAGAAAGAAAATTGCCGGAAAGAGCATGTGCACGTCTAGAAAGTGTTTACGTGAGACGTCTTTTTAGCCAATCAGAACACAGACGCATTCACGTCCGCGCGGTTTATGAAAATAAAAGCCTTTGAATTTTTCCAGACACATTTAGCTGCTGGATGTTAGTCAAATGACGTTTATATGTTCCTTCTTAAATGGCAACTGTGTAAATAATTATCGATAAGATGGTTATGATAAGCCGTTGTTTGTTTACCTTCAAGCTCTACTTCCTTCAGTTGCTTGATGCATCGCTTGTGCCCGTGAAGGAGTGAGCGCCAGCACACATACACATATAATGTAAATCTCAAAATGCAAAAGTGTTTCTCTATATGTTTTTATCGAATTTGTTCACAATACTGATCCATACACAGAGTTTGAGGTAATTTTTGGTTAATGATGTCAGAATTTACCAGTATTTTGGAATGGATGTGTAAATAGTCTTTTCCGGAAAAATTCATGTGTGAACAACGCTTTTTTGAATTTACCGGTAAAGCAGTTCCGGACATTTTCTGGATATTTACCGGTATCACTGTGTGAAAGGAGCTTTTCACATTTACCCTTCTTTTAAAAGTTGACAGAAATTATCCCAATGTCTATGCACTTCTCCCTTATAATTTAATCTCCCCAGCATACACTCGTCTAATGCAATGTCAATCATACCAATTTCATTAATCCACTCTTTCATTTCTGTCATTCTGAGACATTTTAAACCCTTTTTGTTAGAAGTGTAAATGTTGATTCTGTATGTACATCGACCAAACCTGGTCTTGATAACATAAAGCAATGTCAACTAAAGAGAAAACTGAACCTGACCCTCTACAGCTAAACTTTCTCACGGAAGCCCCTCTGAGCCCTGGGGAAATTTTCCACCCATTTGCTCACCACTGGAAAGAATTGTTAGGAAGCTGCACAGTAGGGACTAATATCGTAATGGGAAGGATTGCATGTGCCGAACAACAAGAGGAAATAGTCCAGATGTACTTGCACAGCCACTTATTTGTTCTTTAAGCCTCCTTCGATCCAATAAACTTTCATGTAAAACAGCAACCAATCACACAAGAACACTTCCAGTTGTTTACGACCTGTCAACAGTCTTTAAAGTGCAACGGTTGCTCTATTTATAATCAAATAAAAAAACAGAGCTTATTAAAATAATGAAGAGACTCTTAAGCTGTTTATAAACCTAAATGGCTTTAGATTATTGTATATAACACTCATGCCAATTATAATCCATTTATATAATGGAGTATATACAAACTAAAGCATTTAAAGATTCATTTGTAATCAAATTTCAAACCACATGTAAATGTAAGATATATGATTTTAAATAATAAAACCAGCATTTAACTCAGCAAAACCACAGCATAAAGGCCAGACATACTTTCTGTCATACAATTTAAGACCGCAACTTATTCAGGATATCATAATTAAGACTTTTTTTATTTACATTTTGAAAACTGGGACAATTAAAAGTTGGGACAGTAAAGGTCCTGTGAAGTGCACTGAAGCGTGCATTCCTTATACAATGTTTGACAATCTCAATAGTACAATTCTCCCTTTTTACAAAACAACTAATAAAGTTTCTATCACAGTGAGAGTGGTTAAGCAGGGCTCAAAATGAACCTTTTTGATTGGTAGCACCGGCGCTCCTAACTTTAAAAATGAAGCCGCATTAGCCAAAATTAAGTCGCACCCACCAATTATAAGCACCGTTAGTACAAGTTTTATACAAAAATATTTATTGCATTTGAAATAAACACTAATCAAACTAACAAGCAAAAAAAATATAAATGCATGTGTGAGGAAAATATGAAACTATGTTATCACAAGAAAATACATTTTAATAACATAACTAAGTGACCAAAAGATACATACCGCTCACCGGCCCTGCACACACTGCTTGACATGAATGAATCTGTTAATGATACAACTGTGCTGTTCTCACGGGTGCTGTCTGATATTGCACTGATTGCTTTTGATATAGTGTACCTTATTATATGCATAGGTCATGTTAATAGCAATACCGGTCTTTAAATGAGCATCATTTTTAGTTTACTTTGTGCAAGCCCTTTTGCGATAGTGTACGTGGTGTTAAATTGTACATATAGCTGCCACTTGCACGACAGACAGCATCTGGCGATTATATGAAGGATTAAACAGAAGCTCTCGTGCTAGATGTGGCAAACAGTTACCTGAAAATTCCATCCCACAGACTTTTCAAAGTGGACTTGAAGCCAATGGAAGTCTTTCATATACTCTTCCAAAAGTGTAGTTGGTGGATTAACATTCAGCACATGATCACAACTAAGAAGTGTCATTATTTGTAACTTTAGATGCCATGGTTTCTAAAGCAAAATCTGTCAGTGTTATCTTCATTCTCATCTTCAGCGCTTCACATTTTCGCGGTAGTTGCTCTCTCTGTCATCCCAAGCTAGAATGCATTGACTAAGTGATTGACAGCTGATTTAAATCAATCCATTCGCGTTCAGTTCTAGAGCAGTGGGCCAATAAGAAGAGCGCGAAGGCGGGGCAAGCATTACGGACTTGGCTTTGTTTACTGCAGCAAGTTGACATGACAACTGTTTTAAACCATTCCTGAGCGCTGAGTTTTGAGTGCAAAGATGCATTCTGCGTGAATGTCAACAATTTCATGCACGTGCACAAATGCTCCCAAATATATTTTGAGGTCGCATAGATAAAATTTTGGGTGCATAAATGGTTGCAATTTTGAGCCCTGCTGAGCTCAAGTGCATTAAATGCAAAGCAAATGAACAGTGTTATGAAATGGCATACTAGAGAGCATTTGATTGGTCAAAAGATTTGATGAGAAACCCAAGTATGAGATGACGTCAAATAAACCACTGAGCCATTTAGGCGGAAGTGACAACCTGTAAGGTCTGGATGTTTATTTCAGATGTACATCTTCTAAATGCAAATTTTGTCACTGTTTTGGTACATGCTATCATATGGATATCCTTAAGACCAACATACTAAAAAAACACTAACATTTTTTTTTTTAGTTTTACAAGATGTTTAAAAAACTTTAATGCAGCGTGAAATTGACTTACCATGATACCAAGCGTTGATTAGATGCTCATATTTTTGTTATTCATGGACCACAGTCAAACCATCCTGTAAATAATGAAAGAAATATTGTATTAGTTATATTTACAATTAAGCAGAGTAAACAGCTGAATCAAACACAGAAGTAAATGTTTCTTGACATCATCCAAAAGCACACTGAGAACACTGAGTGTAGATTTATCATCAGAATTAGGGCTGTGCGATTAATCAAAATCGAATCGTAATTTATTTATTTATTATTTATTTATTTATTGCTACATCAGCAACTTATGGCTATTTCATGGCAAAATGGATATACATGAAATATTACATGATAAAAACAAATTCATGTTACAATAAAAAAAGTTACTTGGATAAATATATAAAATAGAAATAGATAAAATTCACAACAAAAATATATTCAAAGTTAAATATGATTTTTCAGTTCAATTTTTGATGTTCAATTCTTCCTGGCGGTACCTTCTAAAAAATGTCCAAAATACTCTCCTTCTAAAAATTTTGTCTAATAATATTAAAACTTCCACATTTCAACAAAATATGTGTTATGGTAAGAGCAGCTTGGCAGTAATTACATTTAGGTGGTGCTTTGTTATTCACTAAATATAAATGTGTCAGCCTAAAATGTAAAATTCAACATTTAGTATAGACAGTCTGATCTCAAAATTATGATTTGCTAAATGTCTTTCATTTATTTTCGGGTTAATTTTATGTAATTTATTATTCATGCAGTTGTCCCCTTCTCTTTGCCATGTTTTGTTCATGTACAAATTGATTGTGGGTTTCAAGTCCTCAGAAGGAAAAAAAGATCACGATCTCGATTCGACCCTATACACGATCTTAATTCAGCTTTTCTACAATTCAGCCAATTATATTTTTAAGGTCAGGAGAGAAGGGTAAAGGAGGACGCACAAGTCTTCACAGCAACATTGACACCTTCAAATGGTTTTAAAAGCGTCACATACTGTTTTTATAAGGTATAATTCACCCAAAAATTCAATTTTTGTCTTTATGTATGATGTATTTGTGGCCGCGAAATCACACGCGAGCTGACGGCAAGGTGTTTGTTTACTTCTGAGAACGCCAGCGTGCACGCCAATAACGCCTACTTTAGTGAACACAACCTGCATAGTAGGGGTGTCACAATTTTGATTTTAAATTTAAATTGATCGAAATTTATGCTCAATTTCGAATGTCGAATCAAAAAATAGAATCGTCGATGCTGCCACGCCCCCATGTCAAATCAGCTTGGCTTGCCAAGCAGGAAAAAAACAGACTTGTTGAAGTGCTTGTTAAACTGCAGAAGCAGGAGACCCGTCGACAGAACTAAAAACCCTCTCCTTTTTCAATCAAGTCGCCGGTGTGTAAGCATTTTGGATTTCCAGTGAGTTATGTTGACAACGTTCGTGTTGTCGACAAAAAAAACACAGTTTTTTAAGCTCTGCTATGTACGTATTACGTACGGTTCGTCCGATAGACAACACCGGCATCGCAATCCTCCGCCCGCCCCCGTTGCAAATCCGCCCGCGAAAAGTACACACTCAGGCCTTGTTTACACTGTATTTGTTTTTAAATGGCATTTTAGAACGACAACGATTTGACATCCACAGTGGCGTGTAGCATTTCTGAGCAGCCCTCCTTCTTCTTTACCTCTGAAAATGCCCATAACGTGACCACACAGATACAAATGCGCACACAGCCATGCGCTCGAGACAGCAGGTCCAGGCAGCCAGAGGACTGCTTCAATCTTTCACTCACTTGTACTTTGTCATTTTAGCGAACACCTCAGATACTGTTGGCTGGTTCCTGTTGGTTGTGCATCTTTTTTACCGACGCCATTATAACGACACAGATCACTGCCTATTCACGAGTCCCGCAGAAAAAGTGATTGACAGGTGGTAATTGTGTGTGTATCTTGCCTTTATTCATTTACTGTATGATTTGTTTATGGGTAAAACAAAGACCATGCAGGTCAGGTAGTTTAAACGGTAGGCTACAAATAATTAATTGGTCATTAATTAATTATTCATGATCGAAAATCAAACCGAATCGTGCCTTTAGAATCGAAAATGTAATCGAATCGAGGATTTGGAGGATCGTGACACCCTTACTGCATAGGCTGTGAATAACAGGTAATGAAGTTGTGAATAACGTTCAGTTTGTTGCACAGAGCGATCGTTTGAGGGCCGTGCGGGAGGTTAGATTCGCATGTATGTGTTTTTTCTCACAGTGACAGCAGCCATGAGCCGCACTCGGAAGTGAAAGTGAAACCTGTGCGCACATCATGTAAACGATCATATTTTATGATTAGTTATTATTAAGACAAGCATTTGATATGTTTTTTCTTTCATAGCGAACACAAAGTGTTGTGCATGAAAATAAATGTTTACTGTCAGTATAACAACCCTAGCCTAAATATAATGTTGAATATAATGCAAGAACGAATTTGATAATGACAAAATTCTAATTTTACCAGTGAAAACAAATGGTCTAATAATGTAAAAGGCAGATGACAAGCACGTCTTAAACATAATAAATCAACTTTAGAATTATCAATAGTTATATTCTGATAATAATCTTACTGTGATTTAACAAACAAGACAAATTGAAATCTGTTCAAGTCCACTATAATGACTATACAAAATTTGGCATTTTAAGCAACAGTAGACCTACACATAGGCCTTATATTATTGTTATTTTTGTTATACCATATGTTTGAGAATTAATAATAATAGGCTAACCATATTAACCTTTATTTTACATTTACAGAATCGTGAGAAAATCGTGATCTTGATCTTTAAGCAATATATATATATTTATATATATAGCCCTACCTTCCTCTTGTTATGGATTTTAAACAATATAAAACATCCCTTTAAGCCCTTATTGGGCAAGGAACCATACATGTTAACTTTATTTACATTAATTACAATATAGCTTTTATTTATTTACTGTTAAGTATCGCATTAACCCCCAGCAACACTCCAGAGTATCTCTTTTTCCACTGAGTATCTCAATGAGTGCTGTATTAAGGGTTAAATGCGGTAGTTAAACTTAAAATTTGTTCCTTGACTTGTTCATAACCATTTTGAGATTTTTTTTTTTTTTGTTCTCTTGAAGACAAAATAGATATCGTGAAGAACGCTGCATTGATTTCTACAGTATTTGTTTTTCCTACTATGGCTGTCAATGGTTACAGGTTTCCATTATTCTTCCAGACAGCTCTCCTTTTGTTTTGACGTCTCCTTTTTCATTTTTTGGGTGAACTATCCCTTAAAAAACTAAACTGCAGTGATTCATTAGCTCTAATTAACTTACATGCATAAACTCTATTCTTAAACTGACTAGACTTTAGTGAACTATAGTTCATTCTCATCAACAGGTCGATTACAATTAACGTTATCCCTTTCCAGTAAAAAGATAATGTTATTACTCCCAGAGAAGTTATTACTAGCAAAATAACCAATGTACTCAAAACATACTCATTTCACACTCATCATTCCACTTCCAAAAATAAACGAGCGTAAGAAACATCATGCTAACATTCTGCCGGAAGCGCCAATACATGTCATTCTACTAGCTTACGGCTAATACGCATCGTCAATAAACGTAACCGAAAATAACAGACTACCCAAACAAGTGTGTAAACTGGCGATTCTAGTTTCCACGTGTGACTGGTTAGACAGCAACAAGGTTAACTAGCATGTTAAATGAATGCTAGTTGTTGTCAACGTCCATCTAGCGTGCACAGTGCGAGGAACCAGAGCGCCCATCCCCCCACCGCGCGGCCACAATACTACAATCCTGCAACACTGACGCCTGCAGTTTCAAGACCGCAGTTCTGGGACACTACTTTGGGTCATTTTAGCGCCCTATTACCAACCCCATTCCAGACGAGACTAACTCAAACCAGGAACAGACGCAATATATATTAAATTTTATTAGATCTTTAATCTATAATTCAGCGCGTAATTTTTAACTAACGTGTTTAGATGTGACTTACGTCACTTGCGTAGCGTTACTTGTTTATTATTGTGCGTTACTCCATCATTCAACAACGAATTAGTTGTCATTTCTGTTATTTAAATTCCAAAAGGCACCAGCTTTTTATGTTTGAGGTTAATATTTAGACGAATCTGACTTAAATTTAACTAATTAAAACAAATAGTGCTTATTTAAAACGAATTATACGAAACATTTTAAAAGAAAGAAACATGGTCCTTCGACTGCAGACCTGAAACTGCAACTGCCCGGTGTTGCAGGGTCATGCTAACTCACACGCGCTGCAGATTCACTCTGCAAAACCAACACTTTTAATGAGTTATAAGTGCCTTTAAGCTATTAAAAACGCAAGTGGAGATTATGAGGGCTAATTCGCGAGTAATATGTTTATTGGATGTGTTTAAGGGCGAATGTGAGGCTCGTCTTACTCGTGCCGAGGCTTCCACTCTCCTCAACCGCTGTTAGCTTCAGGAGCTAAAGGGCTGAACAAATGTGGCAGTGCGCCGACGTAGATCCGACAGAAGGGTATTCCTCGGCTTTTCCACTTCTCTGTTAAACTTCTGGCTTCGAGTAATATCTATTTTCCCTGTTGCCCGTATGAAATAGAAAGGAATAAAAGAAACATTTAGCAGCTTATGGACAGCCAGGCGCTTCAGAGGAAGCCGACGGCCTCAGACTAGCAGTAGGGCGGAGACTTTCCAGGCGAAAATGAGGTAATAGGCCCATGTGGCCTTTATTTAATGTAAAAGTATCTGTAAAAGACGAAATAACTGGGATATATATAAATTTTAAAATGTTATTTAACTAATTTGCATGCTAGTGAAGGCGTGTGGAAGCGGCGTGATGCGCTTACATTTGTTTTTAATTATCTTAGGGTGTTAAATCATAACAGAAGAACATGTAAGGCTTGAATTTACTATTCGTTTTCAAAAGCGGCTTATTTTAAAATATATACACCAAACTTGTGTGAGAGTTAATTAAACCGACCTGTTTATCAACAACATTTCATTGCCCAACCCCCACCACGCATACAGATATAATTTTTTGCCTGGCTGGTCACTGGCCTGCAATTCCGCCACACCCACAATCTCCTCTGCTCAGTCATTCAATAACAGACTGACATCATTGGTCTGCGTATTACACTGCTATTTTCAATCTACCGTAAGTATTGCAAAAGCATCGCAGTGTGTATACAATAGGCCTACACTGGGAAGAGACAGCACAATATTTTTTTTCAGCTGCTCCGCACTTTAATATAATCCAAAATAATAATGTATTATAAAGGTATTTATAATATAGATCAGCTAACGTTACAGTATGTACGTTATGTAAATTAACGTACGTAGGCTGTTTAATTTAGGTCAATTTGGTCCTCTTAAGCAATTTACCCCGTTTAAAAGTCATAATTATGCCTCTAAATTAAGTCACTATAGAAGTACAGCTGGAAATCAACTGGAAATCATGATGCTCATCAGCATTTTATTAACATATTTAAAATCTGGAAGACTTTTTAATGTTTATGTTTTTTTTTTATTCCCAACCCATTTAGTCAGACTTTGCCCTAAAATTTGAGCAAAATATTCAGAGATTCAAAGTTTATTTAGACAATTTATGTAAAACCCATTTTAGACATCTGATATAAATATAAACTAATTATTATGTATACATGTTTAGATTTTACACATATATAATTTTTGTTATATGCAACATATATTTCAAAATATTGCAAAAATATAAATTTACCTATATTTTATAATATATTTCCCATATATATATAATTCTAGCCAATATTTGAACATATATGTACATATTTGTAATTCCAGTAGTTAAAAAATGGCTGTTTTTGCAATATTTTGACATTTATGACATTTTGTGAAACCCAAAGAACTTGTAAATCATATATGTCATTTACATATATTGCCGTAATCTAAAAGTAATCCAAAAGTAGTTTGAATACTTTTTCTAAAAAGAGTAATCTACACTACATATAGTAATCTAAAAGTAATCCAAAAGTAGTTTGAATACTTTTCCTAAAATGAGTAATCTAGACTACATATAGTAATCTAAAAGTAATCCGAAAGTAGTTTGAATACTTTTCCTAAAATGAGTAATCTAGACAACATATATAATCTAAAAGTAATCTGAAAGTATTTTGAATACCTTTCCTAAAAGGAGTAATCTAGACTACATTAAAGTAATCTAAAAGTAATTAGAAAGTAGTTTGAATACTTTTCCTAAAGTGAGTAATCTAGACTTCATATAGTAATTTAAAAGTAACCCGGAAGTAGTTTGAATACTTTTTTTAAAATTAGTAATCTAGACTACATACTGTATAGTAATCTAAAAGTAATCCGAAAAAAGTTTAAATACTTTTCTAAAAAGAGTAATCTAGACTACGAATAGTAATCTAAAAGTTATTTGAAAGTAGTTTGAATACTTTTCCTAAAATGAGTCATTTAGACTACATACTGTATAGTAATCTAAAAGTAATCCAAAAGTAGTTTGAATACTTTTCCTAAAATTAGTAATCTAGATTACATATATAATCTAAAAGTATTCCAAAAGAAGTTTGAATAAAAGAGTAATCTAGACTACATATAGTAATCTAAAAGTAATCTGGAAGTAGTTTGAATACTTTTCCTAAAAAGAGTAATCTAGACTACATATAGTAATCTAAAAGTAATCCAAAAGTAGTTTGAATACTTTTCTTAAAAAGAGTAACCTAGAATACATATAGTAATCTAAAAGTAATCTGAATATAGTTTGAATACTTTTCCTAAAATGAGTAATCTAGACTACATACTGTATAGTAATTTAAAAGTAATCCGAAAGTAGTTTGAATATTTTTCCTAAAACGAGTAATCTAGACTACATATAGTAATCTAAAAGTAATCTGAAAGTAGTTTGAATACTTTTCCTAAAATGAGTAATCTAGACTACATTAAAGTAATCTAAAAGTATTTCGAAAGTAGTTTGAATACTTTTCTTAAAATGAGTAATCTATACTACATACTGTATAGTAATTTAAAAGTAATCCAAAAGTAGTTGGAATACTTTTCCTAAAACGAGTAATCTAGACTAAATATATAATCTAAAGGTAATACAAAAGTAGTTTGAATACTTTTCCTAAAAAGAGTAATCTAGACTACAATTTTCAGCATGTAATTAATCAGCGACAGACCACAGATTGGAAGTGAAATTCCCAGACTGTCAAAAACAAGTCTCGCCCAATTTGAAACATAAGCCAACACCACCAAAAGATTTTCCCCTTCACATCTGGGAGATGATGACACCACTATGTAACATCTTAAACAACCTTTGTTCACTGGAAAAGCGTTATGGGAGATGACTGGGTTGGCTCATATTTGCTCATCAGTAAAACCACCAGCACACATGCTCTCTAATTGAATTATTGCCTGTCAGATCACAATCCATATATCATTTGCTTGTGGTTGCACTATAATTTGTTCTCAAACAGGCGCCTGAGATCAGACTTTGCAGCGTCTATGACTGTTTTTGAATAATAATAGAAACCAATCACTTTGCAATACTTTAGGTGGATCAGTATTGTGAATTAGTGAATAATAATTTTGGTAACACCTCACAATAAAGTGTCGTTAGTTATTATTTACAATGAACTGAAAATTCTTTCATCATTTGTGCATCATTACTATTCGTTCTATTTTCCATCCACTGCATCCATACATCTCTGCAATGACTCAATTAACCTATAAATAAAGTCATCCGGAATGGCAAAGAAAGCGTTTTTGCAGGCCTCCCAGAGTTCATCAAGATTCTTTGGATTCAATTTAAATACCACTAACTTCATCTTACCCCAGACATGCTAAATAATGTTCATTTCTGGTGACTGGGCTGGCCAATCCTGGAGCACCATGACCTTCTTTGCTTTCACGAACTTTGATGTGGAGGCTGAAGTATGAGAAGGAGCGCTATCCTGCTGTAGAATTTGCCTTCTTCTGTGGTTTGCAATGTAATGGGCAGCACAAATGTCAAATGGATGTTGATGTTGCCTTCCACTCTGCAAATCTCTCGCACGCCCCATACCAAATATAACCCTAAACCATGATTTTTCCTTCACCAAACTTGACTGATTTCTGTAAGAATCCTGGGTCCATGCGGGTTCTATACCTTCTGCCACTTTTCCAAATGATCAACTACAAGTCAAGTTATTGTTTGTTGCACTTACAACTGGGATCAACGACAAGACTTTTGTCATGTATTATACAAATATGCTGACGAGATGGCAGTAATTTCAGTTTTATTGAAAGATAATATCAACAATATGGAAATCACATTTTGGAATTAGAGGAAGAGAGTGCTTTATTGATTAACAAAGAGAAAACAAAAGGTTTTACAGTTTTCTTTGGGGAATTCTGCTCCTATCATTGGAAGGTTAACTCCGCAAGAAGGTCGCTGGTTCGTGTCGGGTGTTCTGTGTGGAGTTTGCATGTTTTGACGTGGGTATCCTCCAGGTGCATGCTCCGGTTTCCCCCACAGACCAAAGGCATTTGGTGTAGATGAATTGGGTAAGCTAAATTGGCCGTAGTGTATGTGTGTGAATGAGTGTGTATGGATGTTTCCGAGTACTGGGTTGCAGCTGGAAGGCATCCGCTGTGTAAAACATATGCTGGATAAGTTGGCGGTTCATTCAGCTGTGGTGACCCCTGAAAAATAAAGGGACTAAGCTGAAAGAAAATGAAGGAATGAATGAGTTATTAGAAAAACTCTGTGCCTCAATAACAAAAATCAGCTTTCCACCATTGTCATGCTGAGTAGCTTAATGTGCAAATAATTCTGTCTCGATGATCATCTCTTGCATGGTGCCCTCATCAATTATATTTGCCCTCAGCAATTGTGTTTGTAGATTTTTGTTCACGCTTCAATACCAGCTTTACACAAAGACTGGGTACAAACAGAGCAATAAAAGTGTTTCCTGTATCCATGGCAACAGCAGTGGCGCTGGCTGTAAATGAGGCAATCAAATTATTGCTGGAACATACAGAGGAGAAAGAGAGAGAGAGAGTGAAAAAGGGACAATTATCCATTTCACACCAAATTTAGCAAAGAGTGAAACATTACACATTATGATGAGTCCCACCGACTGGTCTCCAATCAAAACTCATACATTGTTTGTTTAATTAGAAGTGGAACCAGAGCATTTTGTGTTCTTGCAGGATAATTGCTAAGACCTTTGGGATCCAGTTCGAGGACTTCTGGCCAACAAAGAGAGAGTAGGAGGAATGTTTTTAGCAGTAAATTAAATGGGCAGCACGGTGGCGCATTGGGTAGCACAATCGCCTCACAGCAAAAATGTCGCTGGGCCCAGGCTGGGTCAGATGGCATTTCTGTGTGGAGTTTGCATGTTCTCCCCTCAGGTGAATTGGGTAAGCTAAATTGGCCGTAGTGAGTATGTGAATGAGTGTGTATGGATGTTTCCCAGTGATGGGTTGCAGCTGGAAGGGCATGTGTAAAAAAAAAAAATGCTGGATAGTTGGTGGTTCATTCTGCTGTGGCGACCCCTGATTGAAAAAAGGAACTAAGCCAAAAAGAAAATGAATGAAAGAATAAAAATAAATGTGGTAACGTTCGTTGTTGTGTGGGAAGAAGAAGACAGGGTCGGCGATATCAGGTAAGCAATATATTTTATTATTTTAATGCACACCACTTGCAGGCAGTGTCTGTGCGTGTGTGTGCTCTCTCTCCTCTCTCGACTGCTCCTCCTGTTCTCCTTAAGAAGGGAGTCTCTCCGGCCCAATCACTAGAAAGACATGTGTTATTTATTATTTCTGATTGACCTGCTGATTAGCCGCCGGGCTCCTAGCATGCTCTTCCCCCTTATTGGGTGTTCAATCACGCTTACCTCTCCACAATAAAATTGTAAAAGTAATAAAAAAAACTTCAGATAAGAAGCACATCATTCGACCACAAAAAAATGGCAGCTTTGGCTGCAAATGTTTTATTTTAAATATTAGAAAGAAGAAAACACATAAATAGAGGTATTTATTCATTTATTTTCCTTAGTCCTATGTTTATCAGGGGTTGCCATAGCAAAATGAACCGCCAACTGTTCCAGCATGTTTTACCAATTTCTATAGAATACAAAAGACATGTCACTCGTATACTTTTCGAATGGGAAACAGTGTAACTTTCAATATGACAAATAAAGCTTCTAGTACAGGAGCCAATCAGCATTTGCTATATGGTGAATAAAGGCCGCCTTCAAGTTCAGGAGCCGATCAGAGATCGATATTAAATGAATAAAGCCTGGATTCTAGTACAGGAGCCAATCAGCGATCGCTACAGACTGATAATTCTCCGGGAGAGGGGCTCGGATCAGACATGAGTTTCTACAGATTTTGTGTGATACAAACATTTAGAAATGAAAGCAAAGACCCATTTGTTGTTTAATTTGATTGATTATTAGTAATATGAAATGTCATCTTAAGCTTGGCAAGTAGATTTGGAGAATTTGATGTTTCCCTATTTAAACAGAATGCCCGAGCATACTGACCGAGAGGCGTTTGAAAGATGGCCACCAAGTGAAAAGACTTGCCTAAAGGGACTTTGGTTTTACACAGCGGATGCCCTTCCAGCTGTGAAAGCACAAAAATCCAAACTCCCATGGACCATAACACTTCCACCCTCAAGAACAAACTATATAAAATGACATATATTTGTTTAGGTCATTACACTCTAGACAAAGCATCAGCTATAGCATTATTCACATCTTTCTTGTGTCTAATTACTGGTACTAATGAATTAAGTTATATCCTTGTACAATCATACACCAATGCATTACGTGCTGCTTCTGATTGTACATCTGAGTAAGGAAGACGGGTGGATTATGATCCGTGAACATAGTAACTGGCAAATTACTAGAGCCCACATACATACCAAAGAACTGAAGAGCCATTAACAATGCCAATGGTTCTTTTTTCATTGTAGAATAGTTTATGTTATGTTTGTTAAATTTGCTTGAAAAATAACAAATAGCATGAACAACACCAACTTGATCCTCCTGCAACAAAACAGCTCCCGCACTCACAGCACTCGCATCTATCTCCAATTTGAAAGGAGAGGAAAAGTCAGGTGCAGCCAGTAACAGGAGTGTTACTTAAGAGAGCCTTAATGGAATCAAAAGCATATTGGCAATCACCAGACAAACAAGACGAACGGGATGGACTTAAAAGTGAGGTTAGTGGATGTGCATTGCACATTGAATGTGAAATATTATTTGTGCATGTATGGTAAGTAAAACATTTTTCATTGTTTATTAAACTCATTTGCTCATAGTCTGTATTCTTATGAAATATTTAAATTTAATATTAAGCCTTGAAGGGCAAATACTTAATGTAATTCATGGGGCAAACAATTCAATAAATATAATTCAATAGTTCATATAAAGCATAATATTTTATAAATATTAACATAACAATTAGATTAAATTAACATGAGCACTGAACAAAATATTTAGCCCAGCCTTGTATATGCTTAATTTAAACAAGAAAAAATAATTCATCCTAATAAATTTTATAGAAAGCAAAAAATGTAACTTTCTCAAGCATCAACAGATTGTTACAACATCAACTTATATACTTTTGATTGTATTTCTTGAAAAGTAATGCTTCAATGAATGATCTGCCAGATAGAACCTTATTATACCAAGTGGAAAATGGCTTTTCAGAATGAGAAGGTTCTATTTGCAGTTACAGTGTTTTTTTTTTTTTTACTCCAATTTGCAAATTTAGGAGAACTTTGATAATTTACATTTAGAGTACATTTAGGGTCTCAGTCATGTTAATGTATGAAAGAGAATTGTTACACACAAATTGTTTTCTATATGGCATGCAAAAATTTTGAAGCTCAATATCTCAAAATCACGTAAAACACAGATAGAACCTTATAATTCTAAGGTGACGTACTGAGCCAGGTGATCTCCAGGTCCAGCCTGTGGCTGCGGAGCCTCCACGCATGGAACCGCTACCATTCAAGGTATTTTAAACTATTTTATCTGACAGACTGGCACAAATAAGCAGATATTGTCATTCTCACAATGTGTTTCTGAGTTCTCTCACCCTTCCTAAAGAGTTTGAGACTTTAACTCAGATGTTATTCTTGTTTAGTAGATAACTGATCAACAAAAAATAAATTAAAATTAACATACAAGGGTGAGCTATAATTTTCTTTGTGTTACTCGTGGCAATGCATAATGTAGCCTTTGACAGCAAGCATCAGTGTTTTTTGAGACTGAAATAAGAATATGGGAAGATGGCGAGGAGTGGTGCTGGACGTGTGTACTTTTGGATAAATTTCTGCAGGCGCCCCTGCAGGGAGAGAGCCCTGAGCTC